>NC_056729.1:1276104005-1276131505 GCF_019279795.1 Protopterus annectens | reverse complement strand
GTTTTACTTACAATTACCACTGTCATGGCAACCCACTAGTATAAATCCCTACATCTTGTGGGCATGGTCCCTTTACCTTTCATGTATGGAGGACATCCTTCCTGTGTGTGGGCAGCAGTGTTACAGATAGCAGGTAGCAATACCTCTTACAAGAGGACTTGCAGACTCAGGCCAGCTACATATTTGTATAAGGTTCCAGAACTACAGACAGAGTGTGAGTAGTGTTGTTATATGCATTGTATAGCACCAGTGTTACATGGTTTGTGTGTACATACTAGTTTAACATGTAATGCAGTCTGTCTGCATAGCTCTCAACTGTGGGCCTATCCACAGGATGGCCAGAGGGGTGCCTGTTATGTTTTGTCTGTCCACCACATAGGGCTTGTGTCACATATATCACTGACATTGTGTGTGTTGAGTGCTATCAGTACATGGCTACATCCATTTGTGTTTCTGACTTCATATTCCTGACTAAGGGTATGTTGCAGACTATCCTGTAACACCAACATCTTAGTGTATGACAACACTATTTCACATATGGGCCTGTATTCCGGCCTCTGTCCTACACCTACATACCAGGCTTTGTCCATATGACATGCAGTAAGGGGTTGTTATGTAGTAGCCTTTGATTATGTCATGCTACCATTCCTGCCATCATTCCAGTGCTGTTGTGGCCACCACAAATATTGTGGGGTAGGGTCCATATATATGTGGGCTTCAGCTGCACAAAATGTGTGCCCTTCTGCAGTCCAGAGGTCAGTGTATGTAACAGTGTTATATGCCTGTTTAAGTCAGTCTATGGGGTAGGGGTATGCACCATATATAACCTAGGCTGTTACAACATGTGAGGGTTTTCAGTAGTAAGCTGCCTTATGGTATATGGCTGTACATTACCATACATTTCACCTTGAGAACATTGGTGGCCTAGTGCTTACTGCCATACCGACTGTTCTATTTGTCAGTGTGATTGTGATGTTTTCAGTTATGCATTGTTATGTAACAGATACATCCCATTGTGTCAACATAAGTCTTTTCCCCCTAGGGATTGAGTGCAGAGTGTAATTAGAGGCTACTGGACTATACAGTTGCATTACTTACTGTCGATTGACTGTTATCCTCTGGTCCAGTCTGTCTTTACTGTTGTACTACTTGAAGGCCTTGGCCTGGACAGCGATATATGTTATGCTTTCGGATTACTGTATAAAATGATCTGCTTGAGAGTAGCATTAATCAGTTAGTATGTATTACAAAGTCTGAACAGCTATATGACATGGCATATACAACTGTAATAGTACACAAATAAAACATTTTTATGTATGCAAACCTGTGTGTGGTGTCATATCCTTTGACTTCTCTGTGGGTAAATGTTTCAGGCAACAATTGTTGTTTGTATGAATGACTCATACACATCCCATTTAAAAAGGTGGCAATTGTAGGAATATTGGCTGTTCAATATGCTGTGCACCTCTATATATGTACCTTCCTATACATATCTATGTGTGTGTATGTGTAGTTACATATATATCTATATATATATATATATATATATATATATATATATATATATATATATATATATATATATATATATATATATATATATATATATATATATGTATCTGCACATATGTGTGTGTGTGTGTGTGTGTGTATGTACCTTTGGAATGTTTATTTCTTCCACATCGAACATTCCCTATGGTAGCCAGACTGTACTGCATGATATATTATTGATAACATCCTGACATCATACAAGTGGGATGGATTACTGTTAACGTCTTGTGGCCATGTTGTATAGGGTCCTGGATATGGGACTTGCAACAGTTAGTATTGTGTTGCCGGGCAGATGTGTTTGGCTGTGGGGGTGACATCAATACTTACAAGAGATATTTAGCTTGGGCCTGCTCACCCCCATTAATAGTGTATTTGGTCATATATGTATTTGTTATGTTCTCTTTTATATCTATAGATATATATCTGTATATACATACATACACACACACACACACACACACACACACATATATATATATATATATATATATATATATATATATATATATATATATATATATCTGCTTACATATATATATATTGATATATATATATATATATATATATATATATATATAGACATATATATGTAGATATGTATATCTATAGATGTACGAATATATATATATATATATATATATATATATATATATACATATATATATATATATATATGTATATATATATATATATATATATATATATATATATATATATATATATATATATATATATATATATACACACACACATATATATCTATATGTATAACTACATTTCCTGTACTGTTGAATGACTGTGCTGGATGATATGTTTGTGAAAACATCAGGGTTATGTATATCTGATACAGCTTCATGGGAAATCACTTTGGCTATGGTGTGCAGGGTCCTGGGTTTGAGCCTTGCAAAGGCTGTTTATTTTTGTTGCTAGACAGAGCAAAGGCCATTGGATACAGAGTGATTAAGGCACTTTTAAGCAATTGTAAGTGGGTTTGAGTGGGTTTGAGCAGAGGTAAGCACTGCTAATTTCCGGTTACAGTTTCTTTTACTGATTTAACTTCTCAATTGCTTAACCTGTACAGGCATTGCTTACCCCATGCAAACAAGCTTAAACTTACGTACTGCTGCTTAAAAGTACTTACTCCTGCTTGCCTCCATGCTAATTTATTTAAAAGAAATGAAAAAGGGTTGATAGGAAAATGGTGAAAAAGGGGCACAAAGAGGGAAGAGAGTAGGAAAACTAGTTAGGGATGTGCAGGACGGGTTTTAGGACGCTCCATAGCTGCCCATTTCTTCTACAGCAACAACTGTGAATATACACTGATTTGGAGTTAGATTTCAACACTCATACCCCTGTAAGTGGGGTGAGGACAACAATAATATGTTGTGAAGCAAATTACACCAGATTACATGTGTACACTGGACATGTGTGCGAAATGGACAGCTATGTATGGGGCGAGATTTTTTTGGAAACAGATTGCCCTTTTTTTAAGGTGAGAGTGAGATGTTGGGGAGGGATAGTAGGTATATTTGGGGAGGTAGGTTGGGTAGGATAACAGACAAGGGAAACCACACAGCATACAGGGGCAGGATATGACACATGGGGTAAACACCTTCGATGGGAAGGTGTGTTTGGAAGTCGGAAGCCCATGTGCCCCCTAGTGGAAACAGTGAGACTGAGGTCCCCACCCATGGGCAGTCATCACTGCACCTTCACAGCCCCGAAGGTGGCTGTGCTGGAGACTGAGTAGGAGGGGCAGGCTGGCCATCTAGTTGCACCATGTGGCCCTCAGGCTGGCATAGTAGATATCCAAACTCCTTGCGGAGCTCACTACACAGCAGACCCCAGATCTGGTGATGGGTGATAGTGTCCTGGTGGGGAGCCCCATCCCCTGAGGCAGTTCCACTCGAAGGTAGTGCAGGACCTACAGACGAGGAAGTCCTCGGTTGGGCCACAGATGTGTTGGTGCCCAGTGCCACAGCCAGATGAGGTGGGAGAGGTGAGTCCACTGGGACCGGCCTTCCCAAACATGCTATGGTGTTTCAATTTTACAACATATGTGGGTTAGTAATAGTCAACACATTCCAAGATTAGGTATAACAGCATGCATAGATATTCCCATTAACCCAAACACCAGATATGGAACAGTTGCATAGCAAACAGAACACATGCATATATGGAACCACAGTGGCCATTACAACAGCATGCAGGTACATTTATGGCAACATGCCACCGATGTGTGACTATTTCAACATGGCACATGCATAGAAACAAATTCAAATATTTATCAAACAATAAGACATATTACCCATGGTAGTGGTGCTGCGGTAGAGTTGTCACCTCACAGCAAGACATTGTTCCATTCGATTCTCAGTTAGAGCATCTTCTGTGTGGAGGCATGTGTGAATGGGCGTGCTTTCGTTGAAGTAGTGTGTCAGGGCTGGTAACTCGGCACGTAAAAATTCACTACCAAACATTAACAGACCGGAGTTCCGCTGTGGCGACCCCTGTCCCAGAAGTTGACATCCCTCTTCTGCCCTCATTGTCACTGCACACATACCATGTCCCTGGAGGCCACAGATATTGGACAGTAAGAGGGTGAAGACATTGAACAGGAAAGTTTGGTGACTATAGCTCCAGTGAGTGTAGACACTGGCCATAGTCAGACAGCTGACAAGGTCCCACACAGGGGGATTGACTGAACTGCTCGTAGGAAGCCTGCTGTCTGGCCAGCACCTGTTTCAGTTGTCACATCTCGGGTCACTCAGCACATGATTCGGGCCATCTTGGAGGCACAAGCACATTCTGAATGGAACACCAGATTATGATTAGGGTTATGGATGCAGCACAGTCTGACATCTGTGACTGCCTCCACCGCATTAGGGACATGCTGGATCAGTTCACTGATGCAGTGGACAGAAGGTGTCTGTCTTGGACTGCACATTGTCTGTGCTGAAATGTGTGGTTGGAGTTGAGCATTGGAGTCATGGATATAGGTCAGCAACCCCATCTGCTGAGAGTCCACGTGGCCATGCAGAATCACAATCCCGTAGTTGCAGTACATCTAGTGCTACAGAGGGGTGTGCACTGTTCACACCACAATTTGGACAGGCCATGGGCTCATGGTATTGGGCATTCCTGTGGGGGACATGATCTCAGCAGACAGCAGTCATCATCAGGTACTAGCATCACTTCTGATCTTGGACATAGATGTGCCAGTGCCATCCTGGAAGAGCCAGTTCCTGTGTTCAGGACCAGAGATGGTGAACTATCAACTCTACTATGTATGGTCCAAATCTGTCCAACATACACACATGCAGGACTAGCACTGAGCTTGACTGTGTACACACACATACTCACACACCACTGTCAAATGCAGGTCACCTACAGACACACACAGCACCTTTCCATGGCCCATCTTACCTGCTTCCCTTCCAGACTCACACACATGCTGTCAACCATTTGGGAATAAGGCTAGGTCTCCTACACCCCCACAAAACACCCTGTGTAAGTGTTGATACCTGTGCCACATCCATGTCATCCTTGCCATTGATACAGGGAAATGAAGCCATGTGTCTGATATACAGGGTGACTATATTATTTAACATGTACTTGTGTAATGCAGTGTTGTTTTGCCATGCCATTTGTAGTGGTTAACAACAGATACTGTATGCTGTCATTTGTCATGAGTATACCACATATTTTTGTGTACCTTATGTTGTATGATGTGTAATGGCTGTATAGTTACACAATGACAGGTGTATCATGGACCTGTTTATGTTTCTGTTTCAGGAGTATATAACCTATGTATACACAATGGCAATAAAGCAGCATAGGATGGCATGTCAGCACAGCAAAAATATGTCTTCAGCAAGGTACAGCACTATGAGTGCATGGCTCCATAGGTTCATATGTGTATAACAGGCTAACAATGACAATGGCGGCATTCAGCGTACTCATGCATCCCTAATTGATGAACAGGTTTGCTACCCTTGATAAGTGTCAAGAGGGTTTTGTGAACTCACACATCTATAAGTGGTGGTGATGGAAATGATCCATCTACAAATATCTTGTGTCCAGTACAGACATTTGCCTGACACCAGTTATGATTGTCATGTTCTGCATCCCATTTTGAAACCTGCACATGATGTGTGCCACAGCAGATGTGTGCTTCACATGCATGGGGGCCTATTTCATGTAGGGTGTACTCTTTGTGCTGCATATCTGTCTCTCCAGCATGTAATATATACACAGTAGTGACATTGTAGGTATGTAGAACAGGTGAGACGTATTAGTCCTGTCATGGATATGCAGAAGGTACACAGTGGGAACTACACATGTACGGTTGTGACATGGACTCCATAAAACATGTTGCCTACACTGTGTATTGGTCTACCATGGAATCTGTGTGGCTGCTACAGTTGTACGATATCCCTGTGTAGTGACATAGCAAGGGCGCCATTGCATGCAATGATAGATGTGATGACTGCCACATTCAGCATAGAGTGACAGTCTGGGATTTACATCCTTAACCTGTTGGTATAGGTTATACAACACATAATGCATCCCCACAATCTTATCAACCCATGAAAGTCAAAGACTACATTACTCTCTGTGTCTATAACTCCATGTGTAATGGCTCAACTGTGTGCAGTGTGTGGACACTATAATATTTTGCAGGGGTGAATGACTTCCCACAGAATAGTATTAGGCAGTGGCTCAGAGAAAAACTGACCGTGTCTTAGGCCATCCTGGATAATTGCTGCTTTTGTGTGGGATTCTATGACAGCTCCTAATATGCAATCACCTGCTAATATACTCAATCAGAGGTCACTGACAGTGGCTGTGACTGCAGAGATGGAATAGTTAGACAAGGTACACCAATAATGGAGAATGGTGGACTCCACTCATGACTGGCATCATTGCAGCATAGGTCTCCTAATGCTATCTTCCAAAAGTATCATTGTCAGACACTTGCCTATCCACCAGCTGACATAACACTCTGTCCATGATGCACACAGTTTCCAGCAAGGCCTGCTGACCTAATATTGTCATACACCTTGTCAGGCCATAGTTAGTGGAGTGAGACATCCGACATCCATTGCGTAGTGCAATAGTCAGTGGGCTTCTCAGATTACAGTCGGTAGCCATGATCTGGCCTTCAGCGAAAGTAACAATGTTTGATCCAGTGTCAGTAGGTGTAAGACAGTGTTAGTGCTCATATCCATGCTAACTCCAGTCATGGCATTTGAAGTGAAAGACTCAGAGATCTGGGAACACTGCTTGGCACTATATCCTAGTTGTCCTCTGTGCAAGTAGGTATTGCAGTTACTTCTGTAGTACAGAGTGTGTGTTGGAACTTTAAGAAGCATTTCCAAGCATAGGCATGTGCATATAAGTAGTGAGCATGTGAAGGCAGCATTAGCATTTTGAGAGAACAGCCATAGTGTTAACATGTATGAGTGTAGTAGTCAGTCTGTTTATTTAAGTTTATGTTACTAAGCCTCAGTCCTGATGTTTTTGTGTAATAAACTGCTTGAACTGACTTACAACTGTTCATTTGTTTTATCCTGACTGGACAAGCAACATGGTGTCAGAACTAGGATTGAGAGTGCAACTTCTTCAAGCCATGACATGCAGAGTTGATGGTGAAGGTATATTGAGCAGGTTGAGTAATACAGTGCTCAAAAGATTAAAAAGGGCCAAAAACAAACTTTAGGTAACCAAATCTTGCACAAATGATTTGTTTTGCAAAGGCAATGATACACAGCATTCGTAAGGCACAAAATGCATTATTAATCAAATGAAAGGTGCAAAACATATTATTAATTAAACAAAGTGTTCAAAACCATGATATTTGACAAAACAATCAGAAATACGTATGTTGAGTTGAGAACTACCTCTGGTTTGCATAACGAGCATGTTTAAAGTAAAACAAGCACAAGAAAAGTATGAGCATAATAAGAGGTAAAATGGAAATTACTACAATAAAAGGGCAAAATAAACTTAATAGGCAAAGTGACTGCATGTTTTTTAGGAAACGACCATGTTTTGGCATAAACTACTATTTTGCATTGACCAAAGCCATTCAAAGCTTAACTGGAGTTGTTTGAAGTATCTCAGAGTGTGCAGAGTGTTTGCAGAGTGTGTGATTTATTGCGGTGCAATTATTTCAAAGAGTATGCTGTGTGAAAAGTACAATTATTTTGCAAAGTACAGTCAAAGTACAGCCATTTTGAGAAGTTTCTTGTGCTGTGTGCATTTATTCACAGAGTGCTGCCATTTCAAAGTATTTCTTATGCTCTACAGAGTTATTTCGCAAAGTACAGCTATTTTGAAAAGTTCTTGTGCTGTATACAGTTCATTTTCAAACTGGATTCATTGCAAAGTCTTTCTTACTCTGAGCTTCTTGTGCTGTGCACAGTTCATTCACAAAGTACAGTCATTTTGAAGTATTTCTTACACAGATAAAGGGTGGTTTCACAAAGTACAGTGATTCTAAAGTGTTCTTGTGCAACAAAGGCGTATTTGCCAAAGTGCAGTTATTATAAAGAGTCTGTTGTGCTATTTGGCATAATTACAATTTCTGGCATAACGTTCTGGCATATTTATGAATGTGTATGTTCATACATAGTTTCAAACACCTTCACTACTGTCTGTTGATATGGCAGAGACATTCCGTAGATCCAGTCCACTTGTGTTTGATCATAAAGTTGCAGAGAATTGGAGAGTATTTGAACAAGAATATGATATTTTCATACAAGCAGCTTTTTCTGATAAAGATGCACATATGAAGGCATTTATTTTGCTCAACTTAGTGGGGTTAGAAGACATGGAAAGAGAGCATTCATTTGCGTATGCAACAGTAGCGTATACAGGAGGGGTCCATGACAAATCTTCGAATGCTCAAAATTTCGAACGTTACATGGTCGAGACCAAACATTCAAAATTATAAGTGTTCGAAGATTGACTTTCAATGGCGCTGTACAGTGCAGATAGGGAGAATTTCCCTTTTCTGCACTGAAGTGCGGTCTCAGAGTTGATATATATAAGTAGGGGGGTGTGGGGTGTGCAGCGGGGCTGCTCACTCTGTTAAAGTGTATTTTTCTTTTTTCATTTTTTTTGTTTTATTTGATGTTCGAACATCCAAATGTCGAACATTTAGTCTCAACCATGTAATGTTCAACATTTTGGATATTTGAACATTTAACATAGACCCTACAGGAGAAGGTGAAAACCACCATATTGTTGCACTGGCTGAATCAAGAAAGGACCCTGTGTGCTTGAAATGTAAATTTAGAGAAATGTGCAATCCCAAGAAAAATGTTACTAGAGAGGTACTTATTTTATACATGAGACCAAAGCCCTGTGAAATGTTTTCAGCTTATATCACTGACTTGAGAAATAAAGCTAAAAAAACAGATCTGGTGATTTGAAAGATGAGTTAATTAAGGACAGACTTGTGTGCGGTGTTAATAATGCTGCAGTGAAAAAGATTTTCCTTCATGACAGTGACTTAATGTTGAGCAAAGTTATAGAGATTTGCCAATTCCATAAGCTCACAGAAAGGCATGCAAGTATGCTTACAAATGATAAGAACATGGTTTCAGCAGCCTCTACAGCAAGCATAGACAGCATTCAGCAGGTGGCTAGCAGAAGCAGGCCTAAGCACATGGCAGCTGCAGCACCTGAAGGATCTCCAGGGAGGACCTGTAATTTTCAGCAAGATTCAATACTAGCTCCGCAAAACGGACATGGTCAGTGCAGCATAAGGGTGAGTCAGCAAAATCCAGTTCAAGTCTTATTGTTAACTGTCATAATTGTGATACCAACTATGAGCCTAAAAGGGAGAAGTGCTTAGCATTTGGTCAGCAATGCCACAATTGTAAAAAATGGAACCACATTCAGAAGTTTTGTAAATCAAGCAAGCCTTAGTCAATTAATAAGAAAGGTTACTCAAAAAAGCAAGTTGATCATGTAGAAAGCTGCAACCCTACTTTTTACGTAGATGGTGTATCATTGTCGGTAAAAAGGTTAATGCAGTAGATTTGTTGGCAAAGAACAACATGTGTTGGACTGTCCTGATCAATGTAAACACACAGAGCTCAAAGTAGGCACTTATTCAAAGTGTAATGTGATATCCACAGAAACATTTGCTAGAGTGAGCACTAGTGAGTAACTTAATTTGGCTAATTGTGCTCAGCAGTGCTTTCATGCTATTCGGCTGGAAACAGTTACAGCTTGCAATTTTATGTAGTTAGAAGATATGTGCAATCATTATTAGGTTTCAGAGACAGTTCTTTTACCAAAGAAGTCCATCATGTAAGCACATATCCCAGTTCCAGCTTCAGTGATGCTATTTTCTCGGAGTATGCTGATGCTTTTGACAACAAGCTAGACAAACTTCCAGTTGTGTACTGCACAAAGGTAGACCCAGAGGAAAGTCCACTGGTCAAACCAGTGAGAAAAATTCCAATAGCTATGCAGGAAAAAGTCAAGGTCAAGTTAGATAAGATGATGCAGCAAGGTGTGAGTTGTCCAGTCATAGAACCAACAGAGTGGGTGTCTTCCATGGTAGTTGTTCATAAGAAAAGCTTGGATGAGATCGGAATGTATTGACCCAGATGACTTGAACAAGGCATTAAAGAGACCTCATCAACCTATGCGTGCAGTCGAGGAGATTGTCATCCTTATGCCAAGTGCCACTATTTTTTTCTGTCCTGGTTCCAAAAAGTTCATTTTAGCAAGTAATGCTTGATCGCAAATCTTCATTACTGACTACATTCAGCACACCATTTGGTAAGTAGAGATTTCTCAGAATGCCTTTTGGAATAAATTCTGCCCATAAAGCCTTTCAGCTTGCAATGGAGCAAATTTTTTTGGGCTATCCATGTGCTATAATAGTGGATGATTTACTGGTTGGAGGTGATGGAGAAGCGGAGCATGACAGAAACCTCAGAAAAGTTCTGGAGAGCGCACGTGAAGTGAACTTGAAGCTCAATTCTCTGAAATGTAAACTCAGACTACCAGAAGTTACTTACATAGGTCATTTATTTACCAGTATAGGATTACGACTGGACCCTTCCAAACAAGCAGCCATTCTTGAGATGCCAGATGTGGGCAATGTCCAAGCCATACCGCATTTTCTTGGGCAAATTTATCCCTGACATTAATGAGTTATCAGCACCTTTGAGAGAGCTGACATGCAGAAATGTTGCCTGGTCATGGTTAGAACAACACCAGAGTGCATTTGATAACCTCATACAGCAAATTGCCAATCCACCTACATTGAGATACTATGATGTCCATAAACCACTAGTTCTTTCCTGTGATGCTTCAAAGTTTGGTCTTGGTGCAGTTATTCTTCAAGAGGACAGGTAGTTGCCTATACATCTAGAACTCTTACCCAAACTGAAATGCAGTATGCTCAAATTGATGAGGAACTTTTGGCAATTGTGTTTGCATGTTCAAAGTTCCATGATTACATTTATGGCTGAACTATTCAAATCAAAACTGATCATTATCCTCAAGTCTATGCATACTGCTCCAGCAAGACTACAAAAAATGATGCTCAGATTACAAAAATACAACTTCAAAGTGGTCTATATGAAAGGCAAACTTTTTTATCTGGCTGATACCTTATCCAGATCACCCATCAATACCACAGAATAGCTTGATGCAGAGTATTTTGACTTTGATGTCATGTAAGTGCACAATTTTTCTACCACGAGACTTGATGAGCTGAGAGATTATATAAAGACTGATCCAATCTTGCAGAAGCTCAACCATTTCATAAATGTTGGATGGCCTTCAAAGCAATCTTGTGTACCACCAGAAGTGCAACCTTATTTTCCAAACAGAGATGAGATTTTGATGAAAGATGGTATCATTTTTAAAGGTCCCAAAGTTATTGTTCCTACTTCCTTACAAAATGAATACATTCAGATTTTGCATCGTGGCCACCTGGGTTTCGAAGCTACAAAAAGAAAGGAGAGCGGGCTAGTATTTTGGCCATCTCTATCAAAGGATATTGATAAAGTGCTTTATTCTTGTTCAATATGCAACAGTACTAAACTGCATTTGCAAAAAGATCCACTTCAGCTAAGCCAGATTCCTAAACTATCTTGGTCAACAGTAGTCACTAACATATTTGAGTGGAATAATCAGCATTACTTAGTGTTGGTAGACTCTTATTCGAACTGGTTTGAGATCAATTTGCTACCTAACCTAGCATCCAGTGCTGTTATTATGAGTTGAAATGTCATTTCTTAGTCCATGGTAGTCCACAGAAAGTTATTTCTGACAAGGGTAGTTTACCAGTCAATTGTTTTAGAAATTTGCAAAAGAGTGGGACTTAATCCATGCTATTAGTTGTCTGGAATACCCTCAGTCAAACGGCCTTGCTGAATGTGCAATAAAGAGAGAAAAGCAATTACTAGAGAGGTCAAAGTGTGACAATACCAATATCTTCTTAAATTTACTTAATCTCAGAAATATACCCCATGACAACCTACTTGACTCACCTGTTCAGAGACTTCTATCTAGGCAAGCAGAACAACCTTGCCTATCACTTCTAGTTTGCTGGTGCCTAGTGTTAAAAACGACTCTTTAAGAAGCTTTCCTTTCAGAAGTACAGTTATTAATAAAATCAGCAGATTTCTTCATCCATTAAAAAAAGAAAAGACTGTGAGGATGCAATTGGTGAGAGGCTTTGATCGAATTGGTCAAGTGAGAGGCATATGTGCCAAGATCCTACTTGGAGAAATCACAGGGATCTTCTTCCAGTGTCTGAATCGGTAGTGAAGCATTGTACCTGTGATACAGACTCCAGATCTTACAGCAACCCTGACAATGTTCATACTGAAGAACATGTCTCAGCATCTATTCCCATTCCTGATGATATCTCAGATGTCCCCAAAGTTGATCATTCCTCAAAGACAGTTTCCATTGCTAGACCCAATTCTGATTTTTATGTTACAAGATCAGGTCATATTTCTAGACCTAGTGTAAAATACACAGCAACTTGGACATGATTGTTTTATACGTGTTTGATTTTGTATGATTGCATGTCAAAGAATTAGTTCTGTATAACTGCATGTCAAAGGATCATTTCTGTGTAATTGCATGTCACTGAATGCTGTCATATGATGTATGATCTATTTCTCAAAGAGAGGGATGTAGAACAGAGCATGTGTTGTAGCTTTAAGAAGCATTTCCAAGTGTAGGCACGTGCATATAAATAGTGAGCATGTGCAGGCAGCAGTGCCATTTTGAGAGAACAGCCAGAGTGTTAATATGTATGAGTATAGTACTCAGTCTGTTTATAAGTTTAGTTAAGTTTAAGTTAGTAAGCCTCAGTCCTAATATGCTTGTGTGTAATAAAGCTGCTTGAACCAAACCCACAACTATTCATCTGTTTTATCCTGACCAGATGAGCGACACTTCCAGCATGTTGCAGGAGAAGAGTCATGCAAGGTTTCTGTATAGAGTACAGACATATACATTAGGGAAGTGTAATATGTACATACTGTGCTGCTTAGTCATGCTAGGGCTCACTTTCCCAAAGGATGGTCCAGATCCTTACCTACAATGCCCTGCAGCAGTGCTGTGACATCCCTAGATGGGAAACCAACATATTGCATTGTGTTAATGGATATGGGTGACTAGTGCAGCCCCCTCAATATGAGTTCCTCCCTGGTTGGATATGGCCACAGATCAATCTCCTTAGAACTACAAGCATGTGCCCCCCCCCCTTGCAGACAATACAGACATATATGTCAAGGAAGCCATTTATTACCTCCTGTGGGATGGTTGGCAAAGCATGACTGCACCTTCCCCTTCAGATAGGACAGGAAGTATGCAGAGCTGTACACCTATGCATTATGTCAGCAACATTAGAAATTCATGAACTTGGCTGTATATGACAGAAAGGACACAGGCTCATCATGGCTCAGCAAACTGGACTAATGGACAACTGCCATTAGCAGGCTGTACAATAACAGGTGGACAGTACTGTGTGACAGTTGAGATGAGGATGCCCCTCCTAAAATGGAGGCATTACCTCCTCAGCTAAAAGAAGCACATAGTGTTGCTGTGATGTTGAGTAGACACAGTAAGTAACAAAAGTAGCTGTCCACACAAAGCAGAGCCACAATGCACAGTGTAGTTACATGTGTGACTTCAAAGGCCAGACCCAGATTGTCGGTAATGCCATACATCATGATGCCACAAATGATGGGTCTGTACTCATACCTAACCTCTACTCACACATTGCCCGCATCTACTACACTCCCTTGTCCCCACCACATGTGATACATGACATTCCTACAACCTGTCCCATAACTTTCATATTTACAGACTAGTTTGTCACTGGCCTCTCATTGGAAGATACATAGCATCTATTGCACATGCTAACATTCCAGTCTGCATCCCACATGTGATCTGACAAGGATTACTAACACCACAGGGAAACCCTTTCAATCATACTGACACTACTGGCTACACACCAGCTGAGTGGACAATGGCAACTGTTATACCCTTGAACAGAGGTGGTGCATCCACTGACCAACATAATTGTACACCTTTTTGTCTAAGTATCCATATCTGTATGCCCATAGGGTCAATCATCATGGAGCTGATCAGCACACATATATGTGTTCTACACACAGTTGTCTGTACACAGTTTGGATGTTTGACAGGAAGAGCATGACTGTTACACATGTTGGACATTTCCGAGGCAGTCACCAAGGACCTGGGCGAAGGTGCATCAGGGCTTACAACCCCCTAGACTGAGCCAAGCCTCCCGACTATATCCCCTGTTCAGGCAACATTTACAAAGCACCCCCTTAGGCATCCATGATACTGTCATTGTAGGGGTCACTAAGTGGCCCATTGCTGGCACACATATGCAACATAGGGACATATGCCTCCAATAGATGATTTGTAAGGAACAGTGCTAAACAGGGCACGGCCCTGGGTCTTCTACTGTTTGGAATCCATTCAACCACAATACACATGAATACTGACTGATTGTGGCTAACAATGTTGGCTGATGCCTGCATATTATGAGCACTCAAAGAGTCTCTGTGGTATGTCACTATCCTGCAAGAGGGTATTGTGAACACTTGCCTTTTGACATACTAATGGTCATAAACTCCATGCAAATATATATGTAATATAATTTCCATCAGTTAGACATATGTACCTGGTGCATAGCACATCAGTTGCAAAATGTGAATGAACTGGGCATACAGACCTGGCCACATAGTTTTACACCTAACGTGCCTCAGATCATCATGTCTCTATAGTGGTATGACAGGACTCATATGGCGTAGCTAAGGCCACAGTCACCTGTAAGTGAGATACTTATAACCTCCAGGTACTCTTCCCTTAGCATGCCAGTATCTGAGTGCAATGGCCATTTGTTGATATAACTTTCTAAGCAATACAGGCAACTGCACACAACAGTATGGTCTCTCCCAAGGATACTTCATGTCTTCAGAATGTGTTCAATGGGGATCATCTGCAATGAGTGTCATCATTGCCTGTGGCATTTAGACTGCAAAGAGGTGATCTCTGCCTTGCATACAGTGCAATGTGTAATCCTGTTTGATTGCATATGCTGCCTATCTGTAGGAGGTATAGGTTCATAGGTTATCAGCTCAAGGGCCTAAGTAAGCCAAGCCAACAAGGTTCCCTGGCTTACTCCACCCAAGAAAGTTATTTTCCTGTGCCACTGTTGAGCAGAGCTACAGAAGTGATCCCCAGGATGTATTTCCTATTTCCCATCCACTCATCAAGATTTTTCTTGAAGAGTGCTAATGAGGAACTTTGCTTGACATAGATGGGTAGCTTCTTCCAGAGTATGGGAAGTTTCTGGGACAAGAATCTATCCCTCCAGCATGTCCTGTTTATTGTGGTGGCAAGGTTTAGTTCCCTAGAGCATGTAGCTCGGAGGGATTGGGATTTCTTTAGGTGTAGCATGTGCAACAGCTCTGGGTTTGACATAGCTTTATATGTTAGGCAGAGATCACCTCGGAGTAGGCGATATGCTATGGAGTAAAGCTGGAGTTTTTTCAGATGGTCAGTGTAGGACATCTGTTTGAGGTCAGTAATCTTCTTTATGAGGTACTTCTGTGTCCTTTCCAGCTGCTGCAGATGTCTTGTGAGATACATTCCAAAAGGGGCGTTGTACTCTATAATGGGTCTAATGAGTGCCGAGTAGAGGGGAACAATGACCTCTTTTTTCCTGGATGAGAACCCTTTTGTGATGAGGTGTTCCACATAGAATGATTTCCTAACTACTGTGGTGATGTGATTATCAAAGGAGAGATGACTGTCCACCTGTGTCCCAAGGTCTCTTACCACACATTCAGCGTTAAGTAGACTGCCGCCTATGTGGTAGTTCATGGGTACAGAGTTTTTACCAAAGGGGATGACAATGCACTTTTTGGCATTGAGCTTAAGATCATGGCTCTGACACCAGGCATCTGTGTCAGTGATGCCCTTCTGTAGGATGTCCACATAATTTGGGGACTCGTCTATGGCTTCTAGTTTGCAGTCATCTGCGAACTTCATTAGCCAAATGCCTTCTGTGTTAGCCTGTACTTCAGAGAAGTAGATGCCAAACAGGAGCAGTCCCAGGACTGAACCCTGTGGTACTCCACTTGTCACTGGTTTGAAGTCAGATTTGGAGTCTGCAACTTTAACGGTGTGGGTTCTGTTAGTTAGCCACTTGGCAACCCATCTTGTGACATAGGGATTTAGACCTAATTTAGTGAGTTTCACTATAATTCCAGAATGGGGGATGGTGTAAAAAGCCTTGGTGAGGTCAAGATAGGCTGTGTGAACCACCTTACCCTCTTCTACAGCTTTGGTGACTTCCTCAAAGAAGTAGATCAGGTTCAGGAGGCATGATCTGCCTTTCACAAATCTGAACTGGGTGGGGTCCAGAGTTTGAAGGTTACCAATGTCTTTGTTTATGAGTTCCATGATGATATGTTCCATGGCCTTACAGACCAGGCTTGTCAGGCTAATAGGGCGATAATTCCCAGGATCAGTGGTGGCTCCCGCTTTGTGGAGTGGGATAACTGTTCCTGTGCACCATTCATTCATATACTAGGCTTTTAGGCTCTAGCATTTTAGAAAGCCTAGCCAGAGTGTGTGTGGCTTTCACCACCCCTTAGGATGATGGGTACAAAGCCTGACATGAGGCTATGATTGAACATGGTGCTTAGATGGGGAGACAGTTTGTTCTGAAGTTCATGTAAAACACAGCCTGGGATGTTGTCCAGTCCCAAGGATGCTGTGTATTTGGCTTTAGAGAGTGCAGCTTTTACCTGTGTAGTTGAGATTACAGGGATTCTGCATTTTTCCTGTACAGATAGATACGGGCCCTTTAGGGGTGAGAGGGGGGTAAAGTTAGCACTGAACATATCTGCCAGGATGTTGGCAATATCAGTTGGTTCGGGCCGTTGTGCTGTAACTCAGAGCAGATCTGGGTGTTGCCATTGAGATTCTTGACATAGCTATAGAATGCTTTGTGGTTTTTCCTTGGAATTAGTGGCGATTTTATTTTCGTAGCTAGCTTTGGAGGATCTTATAAGGGATATCAGCTTCTTACTGAGGCTGACCAGGGAGCTCCTCCACTCATGGGATTTTACTCTTTTTTGCAACAGTTTCTTCCTTCTGTTGTACAGTTTGTTTATGGCAGGGGACCACCAGATTGGCTTCCTTTTTTTGGAGGATAGCGTCTTGGTTCTGTTTGGGATAGCACAATCCATGCACTCATGTAAGTGCTTATAGAGTGCATTTGTGTAGAATTCAGCAGTTGTAACTGTATTGTCCATCTGCATGGGTGTCATGAAGTTCACTACTTCTGTCTTAAGAAGCATGAAGTAGGCTTTGGAGAAATGTTTTACTGTGGTTTTCTTAATGGTGGGTGGAGGTGGGATGTGGATATCAAGGGTGATTAGCTTATGGTTGGATCGGACCAACGAGGAGTTGACTTCAGGTGTGGAACACCGGTCACTCATGTTGGTAATGACTAGTTCTAGGATATTATTGCCCCGGGTGGGGGTGTGGATAAGTTGATCTTGGGCATTGGAGTTTATGAATTCCAGAAAGCGTTACTCTAAGGAGTTGGTACATGAGTAGTTTTCCCAGTTAATGGTGAGGTAGTTGAAGTCGCCCATTATTAGAGTGTTTGGTTGAACCCTAATATTTTCCAGTATATGAAGAAAAGAGGAGTGGGAATCCTGGGGCATGGAGGGGGATCTGTAGCAAGCTACAATTTGGATTGCAGTTTTGCCAAGAGTTAGTTGCACTTGGATAACCTCAGATGCATTATGCTGAGCAACTAGCCTGGAGGTGTGGATATCCTTAATGAATATGGACACACCCCCACCTTTGGTGTTTCTGTCCAGGTTACATGGCCGAAAAGTGTGGTATGAGTTATAGCCTGGTAGTGCAGGGGTGCTGTCTGGAACCTTGAACCAGGTCTCAGTCACTGCACAGATATCAATGTTCTCCATTTTAAGGAGTGCCTCGAGTGAGTGCATTTTGAAATGTAGACTTCTAGCATTGAGTAGCATTACCCTCAGTTTTTGCTTGCTTGTTCCAGTTATGGTGGTGAATTTGTTACTTGAACCCTGTCCAAAAAAGGCACTATAGGGGCAGCAAGAGCCTTAGCCAGTATCCAGAATCCCAGGGGCGACAGGTGCAGGCCATCTGTGACAAAGCATCGAGGTCTGTTGACCATGTCATCCCAAGCAGACAGATACTGGATCCCCTTAGATTGACACCAGAAGCTTAGCCAATTGTTGAAGTCAGTCATTTTGTCCTTGTACTGCGGTATCATTCTGGGCGATGGCAGAATGCTACTCAGGGCTAGGGTCATAGCTGCCTGGGCTACAAGATCGGAGATCTTCCATGTCTCTTTTCATGTAGTCCAGGGAGGTACGTCTCAGGTCATTCACACCAACATGGACAATGACAGAGTCATATTTGTACTTGTTGTGGAGTGACCTGAGTGCGTGGGTTATGTGGTGGATCCTGGCACCTGACAGGCAGCTGACAGTAGCTTTCTCCTTGTTTAGCCTGGTTAGTGGGACATCAGTGTGCCTGACTATAGAGTCACCTATGACTAGTGTGTTGGGTATGTTGTTTTGCCTTATTGGCTGTGTTTGAGTGGCACACTGAGTCTGTGGGCTATGTGTCATTTGGGTTCTGTTGGGGGATGGAGGTTGCTTGTATTTCTGCTTTGGAGGTCTCTGTTGCTTAGGCAGATTATTATCGAGAGCCTCTGTGAATGTTTTTGAGTTTCTATGTGCGGATTTTGGTGGTGTAGACATAGTGAGACTATGTGATGAGTTTGGTGTGGTGCAAATGTTTACCTTCTCCTCATGACTGTCAGGTTCAGTCTTGGTTGGAGAGAGCTTTACCTCCAGTTTGGCTAGATAAGTGCATCTCTAACAGGTTGTAGTGTTGGGTGGTAGGAGGAGAGGGTTGTCTGTGTACATGAGGCAATTTCTACATTGCCTCAAGATGCCCAGATTCATCAGATAGACAGGGGAGAACTCATCACACCAACAGGTCTCCTTGTCTTCCTTCCTCTGTCCAGATGTCACACCAAGCCCTATTCTACTCATCTCCCTTACTATGTCAAATATATTTAACCAAATATGTAATAACTCTTTACTGCCACCCACTGACTGTCATAACTCTTCCTGAACTCAGCCACACAATCATCCTTTGCCAGTACCCCCTATTTGATCCGTGGTGCTGCCCTCACAGTCCTCCCCCTCATCTTGATCACCAGCAACATCCCACAGGCCAACAGTCCATGCTGCCTAACTACACTTTTCCCTGTCACCAATTTACAGTTTCAAATCCCCTTCAAATAGGCCCACCTGCATAGGGGATAATCCCCCTGTGTGCATCCTCCTCCACTCTTGTATGTCACCCTATGCCCCTTGGTCTTGTAAAAATATGTATTCACCATAGCCATGTCCAACCTCTTTTGCAAACTCCAACACCATCTCACCTTCTGCATTCCTTTGCTTAACACCCTACCTGCCCATCACTTCTACATCCCCTCTCTCCCCTTCATCAACTTGCCCATTGAAATCTGCTCCAATCACCACTGTCTCACCCTTGGGAACTGTCACCCCCACTTCATCCAACCAGTTCAAAGTACGTCACTCTTATCCCTCACACACGCAACTAGTGGAGCATATGCACTAACAACTGTCATCATTACACCATTAATTCCCAGCTGCATAAATCTTGTTCTACCCAAAACTCCTATCACAGCCAAACACACTCTTGGCATAATACACCATTAGGTTAACACCTACACCATTTCCCCTCACATACACACCATGTTAGAACTATTTCTGCCCGAGTATGATACACAAAGTCATAACCCCCTTCCATCTGGTCTGTGGCACACACATATCCACCTATCATCTGTCCATCATATCAG
This sequence comes from Protopterus annectens, assembly GCF_019279795.1. Classification (NCBI taxonomy): domain Eukaryota; kingdom Metazoa; phylum Chordata; order Ceratodontiformes; family Protopteridae; genus Protopterus; species Protopterus annectens. The sequence goes on along the minus strand of NC_056729.1, from coordinate 1,276,111,470 downwards.
CTAGCTCAGTACCAATTCCAGCCATACATGCAACCGTAAAAGTTCCTAGCACTCACTACCACACTCCTAGCCTTTCCCCCTCTGCCTACCATAGGAGCATTGCACATCCTCCATGGTATGACTGTGAATGCAAAGGCTACAAAACTCTCAAATGACATACTTGTGTTACAGCAATATGACGACAGTGTCACTAATGTTGGCCCATAGCCCAGCATGTATGTGCGGTGTCCTCCAGATGTCCTGCCCTACCAGATTGACAGGAATTACTGAGCAACCAGAGTGCTTTGACAGTGTGCCATACTAACATAGAATAGAAATGTATAGCATTTATTACCTGTGCAGATGTATACATGTATGGGTAGGTATACCCCGCTGACTCATAGCACCTGACATGGGATGCAAAACATCATGTAAATGAGATGTACATGTTGTACACATGTTTAATCTTACTGTCTGTGCATTAAACACAGTTACACTTCTACAGCTAATGGTTGTTGCAATGCCCTGACACAGCCATGGGTACTAGCATACACAGAAGTATCATGTAGACTTGTTACAGTTGTCCAGCTGTGTTATGACCTCGTGTCCATGCCTACTACAAACAGTTATATGACCATCCACATAGCTGTATGGCCTCAGCAATATCTTACTTGTACAACCTGTCTCCACCAAAGTAGAGTAAACCCTTTTGCTGGACAGCAGTAATGCACAAAGCACATAATGGGATGCTACATTGGCTGCACAGGGAAAAGTAGGAGCAGGCACCAACTGGCCAGCATGTCATCCTTTGCCTGAATGACCATTGTAGGTCACAGGTGAATTACTGTAAGGCTAACTAGGAGTGCAAGTCAGACACATCCAGTGAGGGCAACCAGAAGACCATCTTCACATATGTCTGCAGTCTCAGAGGCAAAAACCCAACCCACCCTGTAATAGTGGTCAAGCACAGCACATACAGACACACCATAGCTACAGCCAACCTGCTGCAGACATGTTTAGGCCAAACATCACCTCCCTGCCTCAACATCAGTATAGGTTAATATGCACACCACACGCACCCATACCCTCATCATCATGGATCAGTGTGCAAATTGCCTACTTACATGTAAAATTAGCAAGTCCCCTTGGAGACAGATAACATTCCTGTCTGCATCTTAAAAGAACCCAGACATGCTTCCAGCTCCATTACACACTGTATGCAAGCCAAGCATGATCAGCATTGACATCCCATCTGCACGGAACACGGACACTGTCACCACTCTACACAAATGTGAATGGTTGTTTATGAAATGTACTGGCCCTCAATGGGGGGAACATGATACAATAGGACCAGGAGTACAATGCATGTTTGTATAGTGATGCTGGATATGGGGTATGATGTGTTTTGATGTAGTGGCCATGAGTCATGCACTGTCTTTGTAAAGAACTCTGGGTAATGTCTGTGATCCTGTGATATGTTTCCCTGTTTATGTCTTCCAGGTGTCATGCAATGCCAGCCACCCTATTCAGAACAGGAGACTGCAGTCATAACTGAGGCCATCCTGCAGAACTATGACATCATCTTCCGTCGGGGTCACCAATGTCAGCAGAAGAGGACTGCCATATGGAACGATTTAATCCAAAGACTCAACACCTTGGGCCACCATGTACACATGTACTATCAGATTAGGCGCAAAGTGACTGACCTGATTTGGTGTTCCCGGCAAAGGGCTGCTGCCATAGTGAGGGAGCGTGCTGCTACGGGTGGGGGTGCCAGCCAGACAGGCCCCACTTATGGCAACAGAGGAGCTCCTGGCCAACCTTGGGGTAGCCCCCACATGACCATCTACACAGCAAATAACAGTCGTGGAGGTGGGTGGCACCCAGGCAACAGGCAAGGAGCATCCAGGCAAGGAAACCATGCACATCAATGTACTGAGGTAGCATTACAACTGTGTTCTACAGAGACTTTAGATGCATATGTCAGTGCAGAACAGAATAGTGGGTGGGGTTTAGTAATGCACACAAGTGCACATCTATGGTGAAGGACAGCAAATCGTGTAATATCATAATTTGTACTGTACCTGTGCATAAATGTAGTATTAATCTTGGACCAATGCCTATTGTGAATCTGCTGACAATACCTCTCCCTCCCTACTACCTAGGTCCCTCTCGTCTACACGAGGTACAGCAGCCTGAAGACGGTGGGTATAAGATTTTACTGTTGTGGCTCATCACTACCCCCAGGCATGTCAAGGTCATGCATTTGACCATGTACACAACTGTTACACTCAGCAGCTTTTGTCAATATCTGCATGATCACTTGTGGAGTTCACTGCATAATATCACAGTGGATTTGCATGAGATACATATCTGTGGCATACCTCACAAACCTGTAATTGTAGGACAGTTAGATAAAGATTACTAAAATGTGGGGATAAAGGGTAAAGACTGGGGGCATATTGTATACATTAGTGTTATACAATGCATATAAAAGGTGTACACACCTGTTAGAATGCCAGGTATTTGTGATATATGACAATGTGAACACAATTACACAACACCAAATCCATCCAAACTTTCATGTGACCTATAATCTGTACAATGCAATTGTGAAACAAACAAATCTGTTAGGGGAACAAGTATGTGACATTACAATTGCCCAAGAAGCTAGAGGCATATGTGTACACAGGGTAAAGCTCACACTGTGGTGTAGCAGCATTTGATAAAACCACAGCAGTACATCGTACTGGATACACACCTGCCATCAATTATGGACCCTTGGATTAACTGCAAATGACAGTCAGCTCATATATCAAGAATATCCTAACATAAACTCACAGTTCCCTGCTACAGCAAAAGCCATGGTTTGCATACAGCTTAACATGCTGCAAAGGTATCACATTTTAAAAAGGTATCAGCCTGGATAAGGCTACAGAAACATACCCACAACATTACATATAGGTTCATAGGTTCATAGGTTCATAAGTTCATACTAGGCTATCTGCCCTAGCGCATTTATAAGCCTAGCCAGAATGTGTTTGGCTTTCACCACCCATTTTAATTTAATTTTGCTATGCCCTTTTTCGAGGTTAGTATACTGTGCCTCTGTCTAAGAGTGACACAGAAGTGATACCCAGGTTAAACCTACGATCTCCCATCCACTCATCAAGATTCCTCTTGAAGAGAGTCAATGAGGGATTCTGCCTAACCTGGACTGGGATTTTATTCCAGAGTGAAGGGAGCCTCTGGGTTATGAATCTGTCCCTCCAGCATGTCCTATTTATTTCAGTGCTAAGGTTCAAGTCTCTCGAGCACGTAGCTCGATGGGATTTGGATTTTCTGAGGTGCAGCATGTCCATTAATTCCGGGTTGGACATGGCTTTATACGTCAGGCACAGATTGCCCCTGAACAGGCGGTATGCCACTGAGTAGAGCTGGAGTTTCTTTAACCGGGCAGCATATGACATCTGTTTGAGCCATTTGATCCTCTTGGTGAGGTACTTTTGGGGTCTTTCCAGTTGCTGCAGGTGTCTGGTAAGGTATATCCCGAAAAGGGCATTGTACTCAATTATGGGCCTGATGAGGGATGAGTAAAGAGGCACGATGACCTCCCCTGATCTAGATGTGAATCCCTTCATGATTAGGTGGGCTATATAAAATGCTTTTCTAACCACTTTGGCCACGTGGTTGTCAAATGAGAGACTGCTATCAACTTGGGTCCCCAGGTCCCTAATTACTTCTTCTGTACTTAATGGATTACCACCTATGTGGTAATTTGTGGGCACGTTGTTTTTGCCAAAGGGGATGACTATACACTTTTTGGCGTTTAGCTTGAGGCCATGGCTCTGGCACCAGTTGTCTGTTTCTATGAGGCCCTTTTGGAGGATGCTTGTGTCGGCTGGAGAGTCGATTATGGTGCCCAGTTTGCAGTCATCTGCAAACTTGGTCAGCCATAGTCCTTCCGTGTTGGCCTGTACCTCCGTGAAATATATACCGAACAAGAGAGGTCCCAGGACTGAGCCTTGTGGGACGCCACTTGTAACTGGTTTGGAGTCTGACATGGCTTCAGCAATTCTAACCATGTGGGTTCTGTCCTTGAGCCAGTTTGCAACCCATCTAGTGACATAGGGGTTTATATTTAAGCTGGTGAGCTTATCTATAATGCCGAAGTGGGGTATTGTATCGAAGGCTTTTGCAAGGTCCAGGTAGGTTGTGTGGACCACCTTTCCCTCATCAATGGCCTTGGTGACTGTTTCAAAGAAATCAACCAGGTTTAAGAGGCAGGATCTGCCCTTAACAAAGCCGAACTGGGTAGGATCCAGTGTCTGTAGGTTCAGAATATCTTTATTTATGAGGTCCATGATGATCCTTTCCATAGCTTTGCAGACCAAGCTAGTCAGGCTTATGGGGCGATAGTTTCCAGGATCCATTGAGGCACCACCTTTGTGGATATACCATGGAATACAGTGCAGATAGTCATCAGAAGATGTTCAAGATATGGTGCAACAGTGTCATTGTGAAGATGTGGACATCCCTACATATACATTGAGAAAACAATACCAAAAATGTCCAGGGAAGCAACCAGGAGGCATACAGCGACACTGCAGGATATTCAGACATATCTGGCAAGTACTGGGTGTGTACTACATGTGACAACAACCTTCCATGGTCTCCACATGTCTTGCCTATAGGGTGTGTTTGGAAGATGGCAGCTGTTCCACACAACAAACAACATCCAGTCCTGGGTAATGTCAGGACAGTAATACATCAGCTTTTCAAAAAACGTGTGTAAATGTGTTAAGGTGTTATGAGACCAAGGTTAAACTCTTATTGTCCACATCAGTCATGTTAGTTTGGCCCAATAACAGCAGAAGAGCTCAATCCACACAGTGAAGCAGGGTTATGGCAGTGTCCTGCTTTGGGTTTGCTGTTCACAAGCTTGAACTGGGGTTGTAGCCAATTTGGAGTGTAGTATGACCAGTTTCAAACACCGGTGCCTTGTGGCTATAATCCTTCTGGTGTCTGCCACATAACTGTAGATGGGGAGGAATTCCAACATTGCACACAACAATTGCCCACACCTTACATCCAATTGAACAAAAGGATGCACAATCAGCAGTCTCCAGTGACCAATCCTGAGTCCACACCTGAATACAATACACAATCTGTGTGGTGAGCTGACGAGCACTGTGCACAGGGGATGGCCTTGCAATCTGACAGATTTGGAGGTATTTTGCAAGGGAAAGTGTGCAAACATTGCCATGTCAAGATGTGCCATGCTGATGCACACCTTCCCAAGAGGCTGAATGCTGTGATGAGATCAACAGGTGCTGTACCAAAGTATCAGTTTAGTGGTGTGCACCCCCATGCAACCCGGCTATTGTACTGATATCATTTTTGATATCTTACCTCTACCTGATGTGTATGTTCTTCAATTGGAATGCACAGGTTATTTGTCATATGAAATGGTGGAAATGTTATGGCAATATCACTGGTGTCTCAAGTGATCTGTCACAAAATCCTTGCATGTCAAACAAAGTTTGTACACTTACTATAGCCACTTTAAGCTTGGGAAGTTGTTTGAGTAACCGGCCTTGTTTTCAAATACATGTACTGCAGGTTATGACATCTGCAAATCACAGTATGACATTAAGTAGGTTCACCAATCCACAAGTCAAACCAGAAATGTATCAGACAAACATAGGAGGTATGAGCAGCAGACAGGAAATATGACCCACATATATTGATATTCCTGGAAACCCTGTACAGTTGATAAGTATGTCCTTTAGTTTAGCCAAGGTGCTATACAGGTGAACAGCAGTAATGCTTACGTGGGTGCAGAGTGTTCTAAAAGGCTCACCACCAGCTAAATACACTCACATATCCCAGTGGTGTAAATTAGTAGTAACAGTAAGTTGAAAGGTATGCACTGCATGATGTTGAGGGCCTTTCCAGAGTGTGTCTGTTTTGGTCTGAGTGTGTGTCATGACTGTCATCTGTTGCCTTATTTGAGGTCTGTGGAATGCCTCTGGGACACCTCATGTGTGTGTGTCTGACTGTGTGTGTAAGTCTGTGAGTGAGTGTGTGTACCAGCAAACCTTATAGTGCCTATAGTAATGTACATATGTTGTCCTTTCATCACAGGTGGAAATGTTGGACGCTGCCCCTCCCTCTGTGTAAGTGATGTAAGTTTGTTTGATGACTCTGACCATAATGACACCCATAGTGAGGCACAGGTGTGGTTGTCAGGGGCTGAAACTGTCATTGGTTGACATCCCATCTTTGTCAACCCCATCCCCACACAAAGTCACAATACCCACACATTCCCCATCAACAGTGGTCACAATTGAAGGACAGCTGGGTGCTGGCACAGAACATGCAAGTGTGGTGACTATGGCAAGTGAGCAGCCAGGCACTAGCCATAGCCAGAGTGCTGGAGAGGTGCCACACAGCCAGGCGGGCAGGGGTACTCAGGAAGGGGGTGGCTTCCAATCCAGCCCATGTTGAAAGTGCCACTGCTGCAGTAACCAGGCACATGTTTCAGGACGTAATGATGCACAGTCATGTAATGAACATAACACCAGGCAAGTGCACAGGCTGGTGAAAGAACATCTCCCTGGTTTTTGTGACAATTTGCGTGAACTTTTTGCGGTCATGCGTGAGGGCAATGAGATCTCAGATAGATGGTGGGGTCAGGTTGTGGCACTCCTCCACTGTGGAGTATATGTGCTCAAACATTTGACAGAGGGGAGGCAGCAGCCACTTGAATGTGGCTCAGCACCACGATCAGCTGGGGGTCCACGTGGCCATGCACCATCATGCTCCCATAGTGGCACTGACACCAGCACTGCTGATGGTGGTGTGCCGTCCATTACAAGATGTGGCAGGCTATGGGCACATGGTCCTGGCCAGTCCCAACAGGGATGTGGATCACCATCAGGCAGCAGTACTGTCTCTGGGCTTGTCCCTGGTAGTGCCAGTAATACCCCTGGCAGGTCCAGTTCCTGTGTCCATGGCTGTAGATGGTGAACTGTACCCCCTGCCATGTACGGCCCACAGATGTCCAAAAATCATCAGTGTAGGGCAGCCAAATGGTGTGACTGTGTGCATGTAGACACACACACATCACAATCAGAAAAAGAGCACTTCCACACACATGCACCACACCTGCACAGACCATGTCATTCTCACACACCAGACACACACCCATAATGTCAATTGAATGGTGCAAGCTAGGCCTCAGGGAAAACCACACAACACCCTGTGCATATGATGAAAGCTGTGCTAGAGCCCTGCCATCCAAATGATCAATGCAGGGACATGCAGATATGGGTCAGATGCACAGGGTGAACTTACTAAATTGTAGCTATCTAATGCTGGGTAAGGTGCTGTCATCTGGCATTTGTAATGGGGTACACATCAGAGTGTGTGTACAGTTCCAGCCAGGATGCATTAATGCTATTAGTAATGCTGAGTGAGTGTG
>NC_056729.1:1276021505-1276099005 GCF_019279795.1 Protopterus annectens | reverse complement strand
CAAAGTATGGGAAGTCTCTTGGACAGGAACCTGGCACTCCAGCAAGTGTTGTTTTTTGGGGTAACAAGGTTTAGGTCCCTGGATCATGTGGCTTGGATGGATTGGGATTTCTTTAAGTAGAGCAGTTCCAATATTTGTGGGTTTGAAGTGGCCTTGTATATTAGGCTGAGATCACCTCTGAGTAGGCAATATGAAACAGTAGAGCTGGAGTTTTTTGAGGCAGTCTGCATATCATATATTTTTTAGGCCAGTGATCCTCTTTGAGAGGTATTTCTGTGGCCTTTCCAGCTGTTGCAAATGTTTTGTGAGGTACATACCAAACAGGGCATTGTATTCTATAATAGGTCTAATGAGGGATGAGTAGAGGGGAACAATGATGACCTTTTTCTAGATGAGAAGCCTTTTATAATTAGGTGGGCCACCTAGGAAGATTTTCTGACTACTGTGGTGATGTGTTTATCAAAGTAGAGACCACTGTCCACCTGTGTCCCAAGGTCTCGTATCACACTTTTGGTGTTAAGTGGGCTACCACCTATGTGGTAGTTCAAGGGCAGTTGTTTTTTTTTCCAAAGGGGATGACTATGCATTTTTTGGCATTGAGCTTGAGGCCATGGCTCTGACACCAGGCTTCTATATCAGTGAGGCCTTTTTGTAGAATGTCCACATCCTTTGTTCATAGGTTCATAGGATCATAGGTTGGTACTAGGCTATCAGCCCTAGGGCCTATACAAGCCTAGCCATAACAATTCCCTGGCTATTTCTTCCCACATTATTTATTTTCCTGGACCCCTGTCTAGCAGGGCGACTGACGTGATCCCTGGGATGAATTTCCTTTCTCCCATTCAATTGTCAAGGTTCCTCTTGAAGAGGTTCAAAGAGGCACTCTGCTTGACATGTATGGGCAATCTATTCCAGAGTCTGGGGAGTCTCTGGGTCAGGAACCTATCCCTCCAGCATGTTTTGTTTATTGTGATGACAAGGTTTAGATCCCTGGAGCGTATAGCTCTGAGGGATTGGGATTTCTTTAAGTGTAGCATGTCCAACAGCTCTGGGTTTGACATTGCCTTTTATGTTAAGCAGAGATCGCCTCTGAGTAGACGATATGTGACAGAGTAGAGCTGGAGTTTTTTAAGGCGGTCAGCGTAGGGCATCTGCTTTAGGCCTGTGATTCTTTTAGTGAGGTATTTCTGAGGCCTTTCCAGTTGTTGCAGATGTCTTGAGAGGTACATACCAAATGGGGCATTGTATTCTATAATGGGTCTAATGAGGGATGAGTACAGTGGGACAATGACCTCCTTTTTTCTGGATGAAAAGCCCTTCATGATGAAGTGTGCCACATAGAAGGATTTCCTGACTGTTGTGGTGATGTGGTTATCGAAGGTGAGACCACTGTCCACCTGTGTCCCTAAGTCTCTTATCACACTTTCTGTGTTTAGTGTACTGCCACCTATATGGTAATTCATGGATACATGTTTTTCCCAAAGGGATAACAATACATTTCTTGGCATTGAGCTTGAGCTGATGGCACTGGCATCAAGCATCTGTTTCTGTAAGGTCCTTTTGTAGAGTATCCACATCATTTGGGGATTCAATAATGGCTCCCAGTTTGCAGTCATCTGCAAACTTTGTTAGCCAGAGTCCCTTAGTGTTGACCTGTACTTCAGAGAAGTAGATGCCAAACAAGACCGGCCCCAGGACTGAACCCTGAGGTACTCCACTTGTCACTTGTCTGGAGCTGGATTTGGAGTTGGCTACTTTTACAGTGTGGGTTCTATCAGTAAGCCATTTAGCAACCCATTGGGTGACATAGGGATTAATGCCCAACTTAGTAAGTTTATCTATGATTCCAGAGTGGGGATGGTGTCAAAGGCCTTGGCAAGGTCTAGATAGGCTGTGTGGACCACCTTACCCTTGTCCATGGCTCTGGAGACTGATTCAAAGAAGTCAATCAGGTTCAGGAGACAAGATCGGCCCTTCACAAACCCAAACTGGGTGGGGTCCAGTGTTTGAAGGTTGCCAATGTCTTTGTTTATAAGTTCCATGATAATACGCTCCATGGCCTTGCAGATAAGGCTTGTCAGACTGATGGGATGGTAGTTTCCGGGATCCAAGGTGGATCCCCCTTGTGGATTGGGATAACTGTAGCTCTGTGCCACTCAGTGGGCATGAAACCTGAGGTGAGGCTATGATTAAACATGACACTTAGGTGAGGTCCCAGTTCATATTGTAGTTCATGTAGTACGCAAGACGGGATGCCATCTGGTCCCATGGATGCTGTATTCTTGGCTTTAGAGAGTGCGTTTTGTACCTGTGTGGCCGTTATTACTGGAATTTGGCAATCTTCCGGTATTGAGATGGGTCATTTAGGGGGTGAGAGGGGGGTGAAGTTGGCACTGAATTGATCTTCCAGGATATTGGCAATATCCTTTAGATCAGTATATTTAATGCCATTCTGTTTTAGCTCAGAGCAGATCTGAGCATTGCCATTTAGATTCTTGACATAGTTATAGAATGCTTTGTGGTTGTCTTTGGAATCTTTGGCAATTTTATTTTCGTAACTAGCTTTGGAGGATTTTATGAGGCATCTCAGTTTCTTACTGAGGCTAGTAAGGGAGTTTTTTGCATCCTGGGATTTTCCTCTTTTCTGCAAAAGTTTCTTCCTTTTGTTGTAAAGTTTGTTTATGGCAGGGGACCACCAGATTGGCTTCCTTTTTTTGGATGAGAGCATTTTGGTTCTATTTGGGATGGCACAATTCATGCATGAGTGGATGTGCTCATACAGTGCCTTAGTGTAGGATTCAGCAGTTGAACTTTCAGTTCCCATCTGCATGGGTGTCATGAAGTTTGTCACTTCTGACTTGAGTAGCATTAAGATGGCTTTGGAGAAGTTTTTTTATGGTGGTCTCTTTACTGGGGGATGGGGTGGGATGTGGATGTTAAGGGTGATTAGCTTATGGTCAGACCTGACTAACGAGGAGGTGACCAAAGGTATGGAGCATTGATTTCCCATGTTGGTAATAACCAGGTCTAGGATATTGGAGCCCCTTGTGGGACTATGGATTAGTTGATCCAGGGCGTTGGAATTTATGAATTCCAAGAACCGTTGCGCAAAGGTGTTGGGACATGAGTAGTTTTCCCAGTTAATGGCAGGGTAGTTAAAATCACCCAGTATTAGGGTGTTTGGTTCTATCTTAATATTTTCCAGTATGTTTAGAAAGGTGTAGTGAGAATCTTGGGGTATGGTGGGGGATCTGTAGCAAGCTACAATTTGGTTTGTAGTCTTACCTAGTGTTAGTTGCACTTGGAGAATTTCAGACACATTTTATTGGCCAACTAGCCTGGTGGTGTGAATATCCTTGGTGAATATTGACACTCCTCCACCTTTAGTGTTTCGGTCCTGGTTTGGTGGCCGAAAAGTGTGGTAACAGTTGTAGCCTGGTATTGCATGGGTGCTCTCTGGAGCCTTGAACCAGGTCTCAGTTACTGCACAGATATCGATGTTCTCCATTTTTAGGAGTGCCTTGAGAGAGTGCATTTTGAGGTTTAGACTTCTAGCATTGAGTAGCATTACCTTCAGATTTTGCATGCTTGTACCTGTTACGGTGGTGGTTTTGTCCTTTGAAGTTTGCCTAAAAAAGGCACTATAGGGGTGGCAAGAGCCTTAGCCAGTAACCTGAATCCCAGGGGTGACAGGTGCAGACCATCTCTGGCAAAGCATCGTGGTCTGTCAATCATGTCACCCCAGGCAGACAGATACTGGATCCCCTTTGAATGACACCATAAGCTTAGCCAATTGTTGAAGTCAATCATTTTATCCTTATATTGTGGTATCATTCTGGCCAAGGCAGGATGCTACTCAGGGCTAGGGTCATACCTGCCTGGGCCACATGATCCAAGAGCTCTTCCATGTCTCTTTTCATGTAGTCTAGGGAGGTACGTCTCAAGTCATTCACTCCAACATGGACAATGACAGAGTCATATTTGTACTTGTTGTGGAGTGACTTGAGTGCATGCATTATGTGGCGGATCCTGGCACCCGACAGGCAGCTGACTGTAATTTTCTCCTTATTCAACCTGGTGAGAGGGACATCTGTGTGCCGGACTATAGAGTCACCTATGACTAAAGTGTTAGGTACATTGTCTTGCCTTAGGGGCTGTTGCTGGGTGGCACACTGGTGTTGTGAACTATGTGACACATTGGTTGTGATTGGTGTTTGTTTGCATTTCAGCTTCAGAGGTCTTTGTTGCTTGGGCAGGTTACAGTTAAGGGCCTCTGCATATGTGGATTTAGTGTTGCTATATGTGGGTGTTGGTGGTGTGGGTTTAGAAGGGCTATGTGTTGCTTGAGGTGTAGTGTGGGTGTTAACCTTCTCCTCTTGACTGTTTAGCACAATCTTGGGTGGAGAGAGCTTTGCTTCCATTTTGGCTATGTAAGTGCATCTCTCACAGGTTGTAGTGTTGGGTGGTAGGAGGAGAGGGTTGTCTGTGTACATGAGGCAATTGCTGCATTGCCCCAGTATGCCCAGATTCACCAGGTGGACAGGAGAAATCACCGGAAGCTGACCCTTGGACATGCCTGGTTTAGGGCTTTTTTTTTCTTTGTAAAGTATAGGAGCTGTTTCCTTAGCAATGTACTTTGCAATTATAGGCTGTTTAGTGCCTACTATTAATTTTTCCTTGTTAACAAGGAGAGTTCAGTGTTTGTATGAGTTTAAGGCTTCCTAGTGCTTTCCAGCAGGTATTAGAGAAAGTGCTAGTCACAGGAATACTTAAAGGTAAGATTGAAAAGAATGCACTCTGCAGTGTGCACTAGAGAAGTTAGATGTGAAAGTAGGTAACTTGAGTTTTACCTGTTTAAAAAGTTAAGGTTTAGTGGAGAGTTACTATTTTTAAAACAGCAAGATGGATTGAAAGGGGTGTTCACTTTTGTATTTTGGTACTATGAAATACTGTAGGATGGCCAATAAATTTAAATAATTGAAGGGGTGGGATTTCAAAAATGATGATTTTGTGATTACTCACATAAGCCAGTGAAAGTAGAGAGAAATGAGATATATGGTCAGATTAACATAAGAGGTGGGCAACTAGAAAGACTCAGAACAGAGAGAACTGTGGTCTCTTTTGAAGTTTTAATATGCTGTTAAAACAGAATGCAAGCAAAACACAAGGTAAAGAAAACAAACTACAGTATTCAAAATATAGAAAGGCAATACAGTAATACAAAAAATAAAAGCAAACTAACCTTTCCTTCACAGCAAAGTGCAGCAGAGTCTGGATGAGCCTTTGTGGATTTGATAATGGCTCCCAGCTTGCAGTCATCTACGAACTTTGTTAGCCATAGGCCTTCAGTGTTGGCTTGAACTTCAGAGAAGTAGATGCCAAATAAGAGCGGACCTAGGACTGAGCCCTGTGGTACTCCACTTGTCACAGGTCTAGTACTGGATTTGGAGTCAGCTGCTTTGACTATGTGGGTTCTGTCAGTGAGCGAGTTTGCAACCCATCTAGTTACATAGGGTTTAATTTCCAGTTTAGTGAGTCTATCTAAGATTCTGGAGTACGGGATGGTGTCGAAGGCCTTGGCGAGGTCCAGATAGGCTGTGTGAACCACCTTACCCTCATCCACAGATCTGGTGACTGTTTCAAAGAAGTCAGCAATGCATCTCCACCTGTTAGTTCATATGTGGAGACAGCCTATTTAAATAAGGGAACTTTAGGCCATACATAGGGGTTGATTATGACTATATCTGTTATTAATGTCTGAGGTTCTGAGGTTACAGGGTTTGTTTGGGCAAAGACTTTGTCATTTTTGATGTTTGACACTGTAATTTCTTGTTGCAGTACCTCCAATCATACCTCCTCAGATCATCACAGTGATTTACCAGAAGAATACAGCCTGGATGATGCACAAACAAATATTATGGGCTAGCTGAAGGCATTCTTTCACAATTCAGCCTGCTGAGATGTGTGGCTACAGACAATTGACTGCTGATGTTGTGTAAATGGTCAAGCACCTTGGTGATATACTAGGATGCAGGAATCTGTGTGAACTTCTGTTCTGGCATGGTTTAGTTACCAGTACATGGTTGGGTAATACAAGTCAGGCAGGATCAGGGTGACAGATGGACTCCAGATAGATTTGTCAAGGGTAAGATATGTGTTTGGGAGGGGGGCTGGATCAGATATGTTGGCCTATAGCTACCAACTGTTTACATAGTGGTCATGTCAAAGGTTGACCATACTTGGGGATCTTGTGTGTCTTATACTGTTTTACCAGACTTGAGGTGTGTGTCTGTCTCACATATATGTATAACCCCCACATCATTTTGCTTGTCTGCCCACATTTTGAGTCATGTTGTTTGGTATGAGTGATCAAGAAAGGCTTCTGTTGTTCCCAATGGCTGTTGTCCAGATTTCTGTGGGTGCAGAGAGGTCAACATCTTCCAGAATTAGGATTCCCTGCAGTGTGTGCATTCCCCTGTTTAGATTCCTAGCCATACCTCTGGACTGTAGAGGGTTTCACAGAATGTGCAGATTCATGACTCATGTATCTGTTAAGTTACCCATACAGGTGTGGTTTTCAAGCTAGTATTTTGCATCTCAGTCAGGGTTGAGGTCAGATATTAGTGACAGTAAATTTGCAGTTTCAGACTTCATACCCTTCAGACATTCCATGGTAATACAACAGTTTTCCACTCAATCAACTTTATTACATTATTACAGCTGAGTTTCACATGTAGCCTTCTATTTCAACCTTTATCACCCCATTATCTGTGGTTTTATCCAGATATCTGGATATTTCTGAGTTTGACAGGTATGCTCCTAGCATTTAGCACCATGGACTTTCTCTGCATTTTGTTGACTATGTTATATTGGTGTTATGGACTCCATGACACTCCCTAAAAGGGCACTGTGTGTGAGCCATGGGCCTTTGCCAGAGGCCTGTAGGCCAGGTGTGGCAGATGTAGGTCATATGTAGCAAGGTAATGCATTCTGATGAGTATATGTTCCCAGGCTACAAGGCAGGGGACACTCCTGGGATGGCACCAGTAAGCAGACTGAGCATTACTGACAGTTGTTTCAGTTTGTATTCAGCCATCACTCTGGGTGATAGCTGGATGCTGCTTACAGCTAATGACATGTTACTGCATTTCTATGGGACTGTGGGGGCACACCTGCCCACAATATACTTTTGTACAGACTGTGCTGCTATTTCCTTAACAGTTTGGTCCCATTTAGCATAGTTGTGTGCCTATCTTTGAGAATATGGGATAACAGTATAGACCAGAGGTCAGGTTGTTGTTGCATACATATGTTGAGTTTTTGGGCTTCTTAACTTTCAAAGCCATACTGCCACCACCAGACCTGATGCGATATCACTGTGTAAAAGTCTGTAGGTGGACATTTCATGGCTTTCAGCATTTGAGGCTCTTTGACAGACATTTCTGTCTGGCTTTCAACAGCTGACCTGCTGGGTAAGGCTGGGGGTGAGTATGGGTCCCCACTTTGACATTCATGCATGTGACCTATTACACTCCCCCCCCCCCAGTTATTTGGCTCACCACATGTACTGCAGTGGACTTTTTGTTAGCTACAGTTGTACTGCATAGTGTGGAGAAGGCAGTACTGTGCATGCAATCCCTGCTGTCCCATATAGCTATCAGTTGTCTACTGCTATCCCATGCAGCAACCCCATTCCCTTGCATGCTTTCATCAATACCATAAATATGCTATGAGAACATCGTACACCATTCCTTTATTGTAATGAAACTGACTTACCTTGTGCCTGAGGCAGTTATGAGGACAATGCTTGAGAGCTGACTGTTGTATGCATGCAGTACACTGCCTATACATGGTAAGGTATATGTAGAGTGATGTTTGGCATCCCTTTTATTGTTTGTGCAAGTCGGAGAGAGATATCAGTCCCTGTGTCCCTACAGTGTCAGTGCATGTGATATGCATTGCCTCTTTGCCAAGGCCTGAGCATACCGGGCATGCCTCCTTCTGCCTACAGTGGCAGGCTCAGGATGTTCCTCCTCTGAGTCCCTCTGTGGCTGTGGTAACATTGGCAATGATGTTATGTTCCTGCTGCAGCTGTTTCCACAGGATCATATTGTGTAGCATGGCACATACTATGAACATGTGTGCACATGGTTGGGAGGGTGGCCTAATGGTTAAGGTGTTTGCCTTACAAACACAAGGTGCAGGGTTTCAGTCTCACAAGGGATAATTGGCTAGGCTTAAAATGGCTCACAAGGGCAGTTAGCCTAGTACTAATCTATGAACCTATCAACCTATGTAGCTGGAGCATACTGCAAGGCTCCACTGGATATGTCAAGGCAGTGGAACCGTGACTTGAGCATCCTAAACACACACTCTATAATGATTCTTATTTGTGCATGTGCCTCATTATGATGTTCTTGTATGGGTATGTGTGCATTTCTGATGGGGGTCATCAGCCACATTTCCAGTGCATAGCCAGCATCCTACACCAGATAGCCTTATGGGATGTCCCCACTGGCAAATGTCTGGTACAGCTGTGAGACATGCCAGATGTGGGAGTCATGGTAGCTTCCAGGACTGCCAGCACATACATTTGTGATAATGTCCTGGGCATTGCACATGGCCTGGCAGCTGATGGAGGGGAACCCCTTGGGGTTTACCTAGACTCTACCCTGCTCACCAGGTGGTGCTTTGATGTGGATATGTGTGCAGTTTATGACATCCAGTACCGCCGGGTAGTCTGCTACACAGTGAAAGAGATGCATATTTCTAGCCCTCTCCCTACGGGTGGTGGGGAATTGAATGTGCTCAGCAACAGGTGGTCGCTTGGCATCCAGGAACTGGTAGAGTATCCTGGATGTGGATGCCTGTGAGGCTACCATGATATCCCCAGAAGACCTTTGGAAGATACCTGTAGCCAGTATTTTTAAGGCTACACATACCTTGGTATCCACAGGGATGGGTTTCTTTCTGTTGGTTCTGGGTTCTGATTCGAGGCTGGCACTGCTCACTGATTTGCTGAAGTGGGATCTTCTCCACCCTGTAGAGCTCTACTATCTCCAGATTATGTAGCCTCTGGTAGGTTACTCTGGGCCTGAACACTCTTCTCCTCCTCCTCCTCATAAGCCTGGGGCAGTTGTCAGCATTATCTTCTTCACCACCCTCAGCCTCTAGCACATATTGATGGAGTAAATCAGTACCAGCCTCTAACAGTTTTAGTTAGTTTTGCCAGTTAAAAATCTCCCATCTGTGTAGACCGGTGGTGTAGAGTTTGTGGGAAAAAACAGACTGAAAGGTGTTTGCATTGTTTATAGTGGTGTGCTAGAGCTGCTGGCTGTGTAATTGGCTAACTATAATAAATTTCACCTGCCAGCTATATTACTTGCATTTAACTGGCTGTATTCTGGTATTTCCTTTTAATTTTTCTTGCTCCACTTGCCAGTTTCTTTTTGTTTTTTTTTTTGTTTAAGTCCCGCTGCTCACTGTGCACACCCATTTAGGCAAGGTAAACATGGCTATACAGCCTCAGACACCCCCCTTTGCTTACTTGTAGAAAGTGCTGCCATTTCGTGTTTTTTTTTTTTTTGGTTTAGGATCCGGTGCATGCCACGCACACCAGTTTAGGCAATGTAAACAGAGGTATACAGACTCAGACACACCCCTTTGCTTAGCTGTGCTTACCTAAGCACAAACATGGGCCGCAGTGCTCCAATGTGCTTACAACAAGCACGATACACCCACTATTCATGTTAGTTTTCCCTCCTGCCTATATGACTGTCTTAAAGCACCTACATGGTTAGGTGCAGGTTTTGGACTTAGAATATTTTGCGATTCAGTAAATTTCCCCTCATTTGCACTTAGTCCATTGTTACTGCAGTAGAACGGACCCTTTCTCCTTGATAACCACTGTTCCCTGATATTGTTTTCATTCTGCATGCCACATGCTAAAATGCAGATTTCCCTTAGGATTGGGTTTTCTCATTTTTTTTTATTTTCGGCATGAGCCTGTTTGCGCACCACTGCCCTATGCTTAAACAGCCAGGATCTCCCCCCCAAAAAATTTGACTTTTATGAAAATTAAACAAACGTAAACAAGCACTATGATAGTGAAACAGCCATGGACAGTCTGTAATGTATAAACCACAAATTATTTATTGCAGTAAAAATCGGTAAGTGCTTTCGCATTAAGCTTCATCAGACCAAGCTTAATGCGAACGTGCATATCGATTTTTACTGCAATAAATAATTTATGGTTTATACATTATGGACTGTCCATGGCTGTTTCACTATTATAGTGCTTGTTTACATTTCTTTTTGGATAATTATTTGGTAGTGAAACCCTTACTACACGGATTATCCATCTTTTTATAAAAATTAAACAGTTTTTCATGCCACTGGCATTATATTTGGGCCACTGGCATGCCTAATGAACATAATACATGCTTTTTTATGAGCTGTCATGCCTACATTTTGTTATTTGCAGAGATGTACATGATTATTAACTGAGTACATTTCTGCACTGACACTGTTCTTGCATGGAGACCTGGCAGCTTACTGAATCGGTAATTCACCTAGTTTACATGGTTTTCACTAGCAAATGAGGTAATTAGCATGTTGCATGGTTTTCTGTGCAAGAACAGTGTAGAGAGGCTCATGCACGCTAATTCAGTGGTTTACTGAATCGCTCAGCTGTCTTTTTTCGTGCAAGTGCAGCTACACTGTTCTTGCATGGAAAATGGCCTTATTGAATCCTGGGGTCTGTTTTGTCTCTCAGTGATATCATTTACAATTGCCTGCCTCAGTGGTCTGTGAAATATAATGTTACACCTCATGGTTTATCTTAATGTAAGAGATGATTAAACTATGAATTGCATGTAAAAACAAATGGTAATAGATGAAAGCCCTGAATGAGTAAACAAAACCCAATAACATAAAAAACACAGTTCGCTATCCAAGTTCTACTAAAAGTGTCACTTTCATCCAGAAGAAACAAGAAATTCATCAGAATCTGAAAACTGGCTTCTCTAAGTGCTGTTGGAACTGCCTTCTCATACATTTTGTACATAGTTAGATTGCAAGCCATGGCTTTCAACAGGGTCTGCATTAAATCTCAGTTACAACTATGGTAGTTGCCATAATAGATAAGGTCTTCAATTCCCACACACAATGTACTAGATTCGATCTTGACCTCTGGGCAATGCCTGTTTGGAGCTTGCAAGTTCTTCTTGTGTCTCTGTGATGCTCATCCCACCTCTGAAAAATATACTAAGTGTTTTCATCTCAAACTCACCCAAGAATGGAGCTATAGGCAACAGCACAGACTCTATATGGTGCCCTATAGGAGGAACAATTGTAAGGACCAACCACTTTGGGCATCTACTGAGGTGCACAGTATCCTCAAGAAAGGAGAACATGAATCACAGACTGAACACTGAGATAAGGCTAGCCACTCAGTGGTGTCAAAATATGGCTCGAGGTAATTCAGTCATGCTGACTAATGTCATCAAATGGGCATGGTATTTGCCGAAATAGCCTCTTCCAATGCTAATGGTGGGAGAGGTCTGTGCCTTACATAAAGCCCAGCAGCCCAGAGTCAATAAGATACTGGTCAGCTAGTGTCCATTTACCTTGCTTTGGTTAATCAGGATAGATCTGTTGAGTGAAACCAGCCAACCTGCCAAACATGAACTACTCAGTGTAGGTTCACGCAGGATGGATCTTGAATGTGGATGATATGACTGCAAGTAGGAGACTGGGCATCCTATGTTTCCATGAAGACAAGATGGAAGGGCAGAAAAGCCACTTGGTTTGTGGTCTAGAATCTACCACTCATGAGGATGACAGGCTAGAAATGGTGTAGAAGTTGTAGTGAGAGAGACTGTTCAGAAGGCCATGAGGTATGTCACCATAAATAATGACAATTAGTTGGGAGGGTGGCCTAATTGTTAAGGTGTTTGCCTTACAAACACAAGGTACAGGGTTTGAATCTCACAGGGAATAATTGGCTAGACTTAAAATGGCTCGCAAGGGCAGTTAGCCTAGTATGAACCTAATTCCTAATAAATACATGGCAATCAGACTACAGTGTAAGGATAGGGCACTATTCATAATCTCGGCATATGCTTCACAGCAGGGTTATGATAATGAGGAAAATAATACAGGCAGTAGTTGCAGGACCTACTAGATGAAGCAGGACAACATGAATTGGTGCTGGTAATGCGTGATCTGAATGCATGTATTGGGACAGACAGAACAGGATATGAGGACTGCCTGGATCCACATGGGTGGGGCAAGAGGAATAAAGAATGAGGAGCCATTCTAGGTTTCTGTATGTCAAGTAGCTTGATAGTAGCCAACACATGGTTCAGCAGGAGAGACAGACACAAGATCATATACAAGAGTGGGCAACATGCAATGCAGGTAGACTTTCTGCTAGTAAGGAAAGGGCACTGGGTTATAATCAGTGATGACAAAACCATCCCTAGTGAAACAGCTGTCCCATATAGCATAAACCACTTGTTTCTACAATCAGCTGTAATCAGGGGTCAGAGAAGACAATAAGGTCCACAGAGACCAGTCTGAAGACCTGGAAGTTGAGTGGTGAGAAAGCACAACAGTTCAATGCATTACTCATGGCTTCGGCATCTTAAGAAGAAGAGGAAATTGGCGGAGTTGAAGAAGAATGGCAGCACCTCAAAACAGCATGTGAAAGGGCTACAGAAGAGATATGTGGCCAAGACAGGTATGGAATTAAGGTACATAAGGAGAATTGGTGGTGGAATGCAGAAATCCAAGAAGTCATCAAAATAACAAAGGAGTGCAGGAAAAAGTGGAAGCTAGAAAAGACATAACAGGAAGAAATACTGGTTGGCTAAAAAGAGGCTAACAAAGAGTTGCAATAGCTCTAGGGACCTAAACCTTGTCACCGCAATAAACAGAACATGCTGGAGGGATAGATTCCTGTCCCAGAGACTTCCCATACTCTGTAACAAACTACCTATCTATATCAAACAAAGCTCCTCATTAACACTCTTCAAGACAAATCTTGATGATTGGATGGGAGATAGGAAATTCATCCCGGGGATCACATCTGTGGCTCTGCTTGACAGTGGCACAGGAAAATAATTTTTCTTGGGTGGCGAAAGCCAGGGTACCCTTGGCTAGGTTTATATAGGCCCTAGGGCCAATAGCCTAGTACCTACCTATGAACCTATGAACCTAAGAACAAAGCATCAGGGGCACTCTACCAACTTCTGGAAAGAGAAACTGTATCTGGTTATAAGGCAAAGACAGAAAGATAAAGAAGATAGTTAGACACCCTTCATAAGGGATGCCAACAGCAACCTGCTCACCAGTCTACAGGACTTCAAAGGCAGATGGAAGGAATATTTCCAGCAATTTCTGAATGAAGAATACCCCACAGAAGCTGTACTGCCCCAGAAACAGAGAAAATAAGAGGAGTCTACCCTAGAAGAAGTAAGAATACCCCTAAGGAAGATGAAGCCAGGGAAAGCAGTAGCCTCAGATGAGGTCACAGCAGATATGATAAAGATGTTGGTTGAGATAGGGGAGAATTGCCTAGTGTGGATATACATAGTAGTATGGAGAGAAAGTTGTATCCCAGATGACTGGAAAATAAGCATGATAGTTCTAGTATTCAAGATCAAAGGAGACATTCATGATTATGGGCAGTACAGAGGTATCAAACTCCTGTCACACTGCATGAAAATTTTTGAGAGAGTGATCGATAAACTAATACACAAAGAAGTAAAAAGTAAGATGAGAAATGAGCAGTTCAGATTTAGATTAGGATACAGCAAACTGACCCAGTGTTTGCAGTGAGTCAGATAGTTGAGAAGAAGCTAGAGTTGAGGAAAGAACCCAACTGGACATTCCTAGATTTGGAGAAAGTACATGACAAGGTCCCAAGAAAGCTGATTTGGGCAGTCCTGTGGTGGTTCAAAGTCCCAGAACCATTGGCAGAATTAGTGCAGGCTATGTACATGGATCTAAAGACTCAAGTACAAACAGTGTTCTGTCTCACAGAGAGGTTCCAAGTGGGAGCTGATGTGCATCAGAGTTCAGTTCTGAGCCCATTGATGTTCATACTGGTGATGGACCACATAATCAAACAAGTCAGAGGGGACAGATCAACACAGTTGCTGTATGCAGACAATGTGGCATTACAGGCAGATTCTAAGTAAGAACTTCAGCAAAGGTAGGAGAATGGAATGTAAAAATGAAGGAAGATGAGATGAAACTGAGTACAGATAAATCAGTTACAATTGCAGCAAATGGAAATCAGAAGAAGCTGAAACTGACATAGAAGGGGAAATAAGATAGTGAAACAGGTTAACAGCTTCAAGTATCTGAAAGGGTTGATAGAGGAGAAGGGTATTCTAAATGAGGAGGTCAAAGCTGAAATCAGAGCTGCAGCAGCCAACTAGCACAGAGTGTCAGGTGCAGTGTATGACAGAAGAATGCCAAAGAAGCTGAAAAGTAAAGTGTAGAAAACAGTGGCATGACCAGTGCTGTTACATGGTACAGAAACCTGGGCAGTAAAGGCTAAGAAGCTGAAGAAGCAAGAGATGATGAAAATGAAGTGACTGAGACAGGTGGTAGGATGCACACTATGGAACAGATGAAGACATTAGAAGAAAAGAGCGGAAACCAAAGTAGCTCCAATTGCACAAAAGGTCAAAGGGAACAGATTACAGTGGTGTGGTCAAATGTGCAGAAAAGCAGGACACACTCTTGTGAAGAAAGTTTAGGACATATAGGAAGAAGGCAAGAAAAAATGAGGGCAATCCCATAAAGAGGTGGATGGATGGATTGTGTAACAGAAATCCTGCAACAATCATGCATGAGTGTTGAAGAAGGTAGGAGAATGGCACTGTAAACAGAGAGATGGTGACAGTTAACTTGGCACACTGAATGCACATAAAAATGGGAAAAAGAAGGTAAATGATAATTATAATGACAACTAAGCAGATGAAATGATGAGTGTATTTAGCTACTATGAAACACAAACAGTGTAATGCCAATCTTCCCTCCATCATGCACATTCAAACAAATTTAGTATTCTGTCCTATTCTTTGTATACAGCTGCCACTACAATTACAAAATGGCACCCTAAAACTCTTGCAGGCACAGTTTAGCTGTGCTTAGATCAGCACCTGCCAATACACACCTGTAACATGGCCCTATGGAAAGCTTCTCATTAATACCACATTGCTTTAATCATCCATGCTAACTGCCATGATAGTTTCTATAGTTCTGGGTAATACGCATAATGCAGTTCATATGCTCTCAAAATTACATTGCTTATTTTCACATAGTAGTAGTAGTATCAACCCTGATGTACATTGAGAATAGTGATCCCAGAATAGGACACAATGTAGTCAGTTCTTAAAAGGCTGCATGTTTGCAAGCACAATAGTAGGGTTGAGTTTGTAGTGCTGTCTTGGTTTGTACCCTCAGTGTTTTTCCAGGACACCTCATGATATATTTCTACTAAGGAGTTTAAAATGCTGATATGCCACAAAGCATTTTCATAAGGGTGACTCCACTGGTGCCACCTGTGTAAATACATAGATGCACAGGCTGTAAGTTTATGCATCCATTAAATGATGCAAATAATGCAATTCTCAAGTGCCTTCTGCAATATGTAACACATAGACACACAAACTGACATGTGGATCTTTTAAATAAGGTACACCCTGTCTCTAACAACTTCTACAATTATAAGATGTCCAGTGCTACACTGGAGTGCACCTTACTTACCTGCTGCCAAACTCCAAGTTGCTTTCTTTGTCATGATGAGTGTTGCATTGTATTGTACTGTACTACTGCTCAGCACTCCATTCATTTCACTATCTGCTACAGTGAGTGTGTACTGACAGATGTGAGATTCAGTGTCTGACTGGTGACTGTCAGTATTGCAGATGCTATACTACCTACACTATAATGGTTTGCAGAACAGAGTGCTGCTCTGAATTTTCCCGTTTGTATAAGTATTCTGTCACTGAAGTCCTTCTATGTATCACCATGCTATCGGTATAACTCTTTTCTACTACTGGGCTTAATTAGTACTAGATCTACAGAGTACAAACAGTAGTGAGAGCACTCCAGTTACAGAATGAGTACAAGACATAATGAGTACCAGGCTTACAAAAAAACAGTAATACTGACCAGCAGACTTATTGAGCATAATAGCTATACACAGAGTACCAGAATTAATGAGTACTAGACTTATAGAGTATGATCATCCCAGACTACCAAACGTCCTGTGCACCATAGTTATACACTGATTACCAAGATTAATGAGTACCAGAGTTACTGAATATCCACAGTATAGAACAGCAGACTTACTGTGCACCATAATTATACTCTGATTACCAAGACTGAGTACCATACTTACAGAGTATCTACAGTACAGACCACCAGACCCACTGTGCACCATAGTTATACAACAACTACCAAGATTAACGAGTACCAGCATTACAGCGTATCCACAGTGCAGACCACAAGACTTACTGTGCACCATAGTTGTACACTGACTACCAAGATTAACATGTAATGGACTTGCACAGTACCAGCAGTGTAGACAACGCAATATTGTGAGAACTATATTTACACACTGAGTACCAAACATAATTAGTACCAGCAATGCAGATCATCAGACTTGTTGAGTACCACACTTATACACTTGAGTTAAAGCTTAATGAGTACCAGTCTGTTTGAGTACTAGCAGTACCATACTTACACATGCGTTACCAGAGTTTTGAATCCTGTTGGATGCTTGCTTCATTACTGATTACTTCTTCAAAAACTGCATAGGTTGAAGTTTTCAGTCATGTCCTCCATCTATCATTCTCTGGATGACACTTGTTTGAAAATAACCGTCTCATATCTAGGTATATAGGATGGTATACATGCAATCTAATTTATAAGTATATAATGCAAAGCTCTGTTTAACTTTTTTGAGCCTTCATCGATTCAAAAGTAACATTATAGTGATTCTCTGACTCTAAAAACCTGGATATTTGCAAAACTTATTGCCATTCAGTGTTTGCAAACATCTATGACTGTGAGCATCTCCACAAAGACCGATTCAAGTCTGTAAAACTCCTGAAATGACCTAAAAATCAAATGCATTTAGGAAAGCTTCTGTGTCTGTGAATTAGTTCTGTTTTATTCTTTGTGACTTTTAATACTCATAGGAAGTGTAACTCACCAAGAAACATATGTAACCAAAGGAAGCAGGTTTGGTAATGTCCAACAAAACAATCAAACACACTCAAACTTGGATATCTTAGCATATGCAAAAATGAGCAACATTAAAAAAATAATAAGTTTTATATAGGTTGAACACTTTTGTCCATATAGTTTTCAAGGACTTCATCAGAGCAAACATTTACATTCCAAACGATATTTAAACACATGCTGTATAACTGCCAGTTGCCAAAAGTCCCTCCCTCCTAACTGCATATCCATTAAAAAGATTTAAACATTTTGCTTAAAATTATATATTACGAATACTAATTAAAAAAATAACCTATTAAAAATCCATGCATCGAACTATATATAAATGTATTAATTCTCACAATTACTACATTTTGTTTAAAATAAATGAATAAATAGAAGCTGAACTTTTGCAGCTCAAAGTTTTAACACACTACTGATGGAAATAGCTTTGTTTAATCCTGAGAGGGTGTACTGGCATTATGCCAGATCTGCCATAATCGCTCCCTGTATTCCAATTTATGTTTCCAAGGGACACCTCTTAGATGTAACAGTACCTTGTCCAAAACGAAAAAAAAAAGAAATTTTCTGTTCTTGTGACATTAAGCAGTGTTTAAATAATGCATTAATATTATTATTATTACAGCTGTTAATATTGTACATATGTTCATAGAATCTTTTCTTTACAGTATGTTCAGTCTTTGCAATGTAGTATACATGGCAGAAATTGCAAAATGCCAAATATACAACCTTGGTGATTTTAAAATCACCATTATAAAGTTCTTTAAGTTCCCTATCAATAGTGTTTAGTTAAACTGCATCACCTTCAAAAACATATTTACATTGGAAACATCTCCCACATTTAATTTTCCACTTTATACATTTTTCATAGGTGACTCCTTTATTACTTATTTCTAATTTCTCATTATTACTAATATTAATAAATCTTGTATAAGTAAAATACAGTCTACCACCTAGTACTCTCTTACGATCATCATCATAATCAATGCATTTCCAGTTATTGATTAAAATATCTTTCACATGATGATTCTAGTCTCCATATTTTATAGTTATCGTGCATTCATAGTTATCAAGTTCCAGTTTATAATCATTATTTTGGTCGTGTTTGTTCTAACCAAGATGGTTATTATAGCAATAACCAATGATGTCAGTGTGGTATATTGAAGATTTACCCACGTTTGGTGTGGTTTAATCATGAGGGTGAAGCCCAAGTGATTAAATAAAGCCAACCATGGGTAAAATTCAATATACTACAACCACAGAGTCGGTTATTGCTATTATGCAATGACATTATTTAAGAAAAAAAAATACTTACTTTTCTTTAATAATGTCTTTGTATAATGGCCCGTTACTGTTTTTCTGTGGCTAGTGGTATATTGCTGCCTTGTTTTGATGTACTGCATATGCATATCGAACTTGTGCTCAATGCTTATGCAGTACATCAGGGCTGTGAAGAGGTAGCAATGGTGAAAGGAAGATCCCTGTTCCTTCTTCTTCTTTGTTATAATCAATAAAAAAAAAAAGAAGAACCCGGGAGACTTTTTATTTTGGGGAGAGTCGGGACAGACAAAATAAAAGGATAATCAGGTAAGTTTTATAAGTTTTGTAGAATGTACCCGATTATCCTTTTATGTCTGTCTGTGCCATCTCCTGAATGCAAAATGGTTTTCCGTTTTCATTTTGTATTTAAAAAAACTGAAAAAAAATACAAGCTATACTAATAGAAAAAAGTCCGGGCGACCTGATCTTTTCCTGTTGGTATATTTTTGGATTTGCAACAGGCACGCTGGTTGGGTTGGCCAATCAGTGTGCTCGTTTCTGAATGCTAATGTCCAGTCATTGTATAATACCCAATAATTAAATTAATGTCTTGTTTATTCTTTTATGACTTCATGTCTAATATCACTTTCCATGTTGTCAGGGTACCCTCTTTCATGAAACATGATATATAATTTATCAGTTTCAACCAAAACCAAGTCAGCCCTAGATATTAATCTAGAGGCCCGAACCATTTGGCCTTTAAACAAGGCTTTCTTTTGGTACCATGGGTGCAACTTGTATAGTGTAAAAAATGATTCAAATATGTTGTTTTTTTTATACAAGTTGGAAAAAAAATTCACCCTTATCAGGGTCTTTAGTAATGTAACATCTAAGAAATTGGCAGAGATTCATGAGTATATATAAGTGAATTTCAAAAACATATTAGAGGAATTTAAAAACTCCACATACTCTATCATCCCAACATCTCAGAAATTTCACTATGTATTGTATATAGGGTAATTTAAATAAATAGTTTTGTTCCCAATACCACAATACCAAATTGACATATAATGGAGTACAAGTTGGCCTCATTGCTTTGCCTTTGGTCTGTCTGAAATATTCTTCTTTGAAAAAATTCACTAGTTAAGTTAAATATCCTCCATAAAGGTGTTTAACATTATGACTTCATTGTTAGTCAGGCCCTGGAAGTTAATGCAAGCCTCTTGAAACCACTCTAAACCTGTTTCATGTGGGATATATGACAAGAGATCAACTACATCCACTGAAGTAAGTATCACATTGTTATCATAAAATTAATTTGTTATATTCCCCAAAATTCCCAAGAATCCTTTAATTTACTGTCAACATAAATCGCTGTCAGGTGAGTTTTTGAATTAGTAGCTGCTACAGTTGTATGCAAGGATGGATAGAAAGACATTTGTGTATTTTGGGGATTCTTTAAATGGTGGGAACTACTGGATGTGTGACCTTTACAAAATTATATAATTTGTAATCAATAATTGTTTGATTGAAAAAGTCTTTAAGTAAGATGTCAGTCTTGTAGTATGCTCTATTGACTTTGTTTTTGAAGCCCTTTCATATTGAATATCATCATTTAAAATCATATACATCTTAGATATATAATCAATTGATTCCATTTGTACAGTCCCACCCCCTATCAGATTTCATAATGTAACAGTCCCCCAAAGAACTGAGAGTAATTCCACAAATCAGTAAAAGTAACAAAAAGCCAAACTAAGGAAGGCAAAGAGCATTGATAAAATCCAAACATTTAATGAAGTGTAAGATATATATATATATATATATATATATATATATATATATATATATATATATATATATATACATATATAAAATATATATATATATATATATATATATATATATATATATATATATATATATATATATATATATATATATATATATTATTATTTGAATGGCACTCTATCGTGACAATAGAGAGTCGACAACGGAAGTTCGAAAATGATAATTGCAAACTCAAAAAAACAATCCAGGAATGGGTTTTAACATGGGTCGAGGTAGGGGAGATGTTTGTAGTTCAGAATAATACTGAACACCTACCTCAACCCATGTTAAAACCGTTCCTAGATTGATTTTTTGACTTCGACATTCAACATTTTCGAACTTCCGTTGTCAACTATAGCGCAGTCGACGGAGTGCCGCTCGAAATTTTAATAGTAAACCTATATATATATATATATATATATATATATATATATATATATATATATATATGTGTGTGTGTGTGTGTGCGTGTGTGTAGATAGATAACCAACCTCTTACTGCAAGACATCTGCAAAAAGACGACAAAGTGTGGGGATAAAGGTCAAACAATAGTGACATCTTTGAAATATGGCTGTCAGATGTGCAGACGTCTACTAGAGGAGCATGGTTTGCTTTCACATACAATTCCAGATAGATTTCAGGACTGAAACACAAATGATTGTCATTATTTACTGATGTCAATGCTCACATCATCCCAGTGGTTTGTCAGAAACCCACAACTGTTATGGGAAAAAGACCAAACATATGAGCCACGCATCTGGACAGTGTATAGACATCTGGACAGTGGAGAGGTATGACCACAGTCATGTAACAGAATAGAAAAATCTGTGACAGCTGCTAACCATGTCTCCCAGCACCTTCTGAACCATAGTAAGACCAACATGACACTACCGTGATTCAGCTATGGGGAATTGCCCATGTATATCCAAACATATCATGCACTAGAGGGATGGAACTGTAGGGGAAATCAGATATTGGTGCAAAAATTCCCACCTACAACCATTTGCACCTCAGTCAAAGCAACATACCAGTACCCCAAATGAACTTTAGAGTAGAACGACTTTTTGAACAGACATACCCTGATTGTTAGTCACACACTACACCAACATATACTGTCCCAACTCACCGTCTACTGGCAATCCTGAGGTGTTGCAGGACATTTCTCAGTCTGCCCCTACAAACATATACACCTGATCGACCACCAACAACCATAGCAGCATGCACAGTCAGATAGAAAAAGGATCTATGACACTCACATCTGCTTATCTCCCTACTCAGCCCAACAAACATTTACACACAACACTGCTACACAGTCTTGGCAGTCTGTTAACAATGGCCAGACATACATAACTCTCATATGTACAGGTTTCCACAGAATGTCCAGGGTATGAGACCATATTCATGTCCACTGCTGCAAACCACTTCCAGGAGTCTGCTAAGTCACTGGGATGATACCCGGAGTATTGTAACTAAATAATGATATACCATTCCTCTGAACCTCTTACTGCAAGACATCTGGACAAAGCATGACATACTTGGGGGACAGGGTCCAGAAAGAGAGAAACATATCCCACATAATGGTGTTACAAACTGAAACAGTTGCTGGTGTTACAGGCTTTGTTGTAACATAACATCCCTGAAGGATATGATGTCTGAAACACCAATGGATGTCAACAGTTACTGACTACAGTCCTCACATTATCCTACTGATTCCACAAATCAAAATGAGGAACAGACTACACACAACAGGCAAACCTCTGGGCAGTCTGTGGACATCAGAACAGTCGAGAGGTATGTCAGAGACATATCACTGTCAGACATCAAGTCACACAGAAAAGGCATGTCTAGACAAACCCTGTTAATCTATCAACCCTCTATGTGTATAGCATCACAACTTACTTACAATCTGTACCCAATTCTGGGGCTTTGTCCCCAATGTTGTTGGGCTGTCTCTATATGTCCTGTCCTGAGAGATATTCTTACCTACTGTCTGTGAAGCTGTAGCCTCCACACCTCCATAATGTCCTCCACGCAGGCAAGGAAAAGGGGTAAGGCCCACATGAAGGATGTAATTATAGTACTGTGTTGCTATGGCATTGGCTAATGGCAAGACAACACAGCTGCTCTGGATGCAAGTAGCAAGTGGGAGACACTAATTGGTGCACAGGCCATCACCTGCTCATGAGTAGTACCTACAAAAGGCAAGCTGCGGCCTATGTAACACAGGTCTCAACCCATCTACACAAAGACAGACTGTGACTATACAAACCTAACCATTTGTATTGTTGTGAGGAAACTCTTCAGCACTGTAACAGGTATGTCAATCATGTAAGCTTGTAATGGAATGCAGAAGGGGGATGCAATGGTGTCAAATGGGACAGTAAACACTAGGCTGCAACAAGACCTGCTGGATTCACTTGCTGCTGTTCAGCACCTATGGACATTCCCACTTGCCCTGTCTGCATTGACATGGAGCCCATCTGTGGCCCTTGGGTCATCCCAACAAAGGTCAGCTCATGTATGACTACTACAGGTGTGTCTGTTGTCCAATACTGAGTGTGTCACTGCTAGACCAGCTACCTGGGATGTTGTAATTATTCATATGTCACCTGTAAATGCTACTCTGATACATATGCTTGTCTTACAAATGTAAGACACTTATACAGGGTATGTGCATAGTACACAACAGATGCAGGTGTGTGTGTTGAACTATATGTGATATATTGAGCCTATACCTGACAAGTGTCCAAAGTTTTGCAGATTGACCACATGTCTGCCTCATATTTGTAATCAATGTCGCATACAGATGTGTATTGTCTGGCACATCACTGGCAACCCATTAAAGACTGAAGTCATAACATATTAGCATACATTTGATTGTCCGATGTCATATTCTGCAGAGTAGACCTGTGAATGTGACACCATCTTTGATGGCAATTAAGTGTGTTTCAGCTAGATTCATAAAGTGACACTTTTTACTGTCCTTTGCCCACCATTGATGTGTACCTTTGTGCAGATGTCTTGCTCTAACAGGAATTAGGTGTCTTACCCTGAAACCCATGTCAATGCAAGCGTACCTTGTCCTGTAGGACGACGACATCTGTGCATTCAACAACACCTGCTTTGTAGCTGGGGACAGCACACCAACTGTGCCAGGTCACTCATCCCATCATACGTTTAGACCTCAAATGGAGGTCTGCAAAACCACAGGAGGTGGAGTGATGGACCTTAGCATACACATACACACCTCCAGGCTGGCCAAACAGTATGATGCATAGGAGACATCCCGAGTGCACTTAGTTGACAAAACACCTACTCAAATCATAGCTAGTTACAGGCCTACAACCATGACTATGGACACTCACCACACCTATTGGGACCTGCCGGAATCTGTCAAGATAAAATCGTTTACCCTACTCCTGGGTGACTTCAAATACCCAACCATAGTGTGAATGACCTATTGACCTATGCCACCTGAACTTGAACACACATAGATTCCCTGGCTTTGTCAATGGGAATGCAGTGGATCAGCCAGTCAACACTCCTACAACAGGTGGAAATATCCTGTACCTGGTCCTAACCAACATGAGCAACCACTGTAGCACTCCTACAGTGCCATCCTCCTTGGTAATATCCGACCACATAGCCATCACTGTTCGGGTCACCATCACCTCTGCCCACCTCCCCTTTACATTGTCAAACAGAATTAACTGTACACAAATTAGTATAAATCCTCTTGAAGTAGATAGAAGTAGCTGCACAGCCAATGTCCCATTTGTTGGAACTAGCAGCAGTATCCAGGCCCACACCACAATACTATGTGTGCACCTACATACCTGTATGGCCTCTACAATACCTGACAGGACAACATCATCTCCATCAAGGTAGGGCAAATGCCCATGGTGGACAGCAGCAATACACAAATACCATAATAGGTGGAAATAATTGCTGAACAGGCCAAGAAAAAACAGGTGCCTCATTGGAAGCAATGTCACCTTGGTCTGCACAAGAAAATAATGTCACAGGTGATTTAGCCTAAGGCTATCTTTGAGTGCAAATTGGACACATCCACCAAGGCCAATCACTAAGCCTTCCACATGTGTCTACAATTCCAGAGGCAACACACAAATCTGTCTGTAGTGGTGGTCAATAACATGACATACACATATGGCATAGATATAGGCAACCAGCTGCAGACAGGTGAAGTGTAAACATCACCCCCCTGTCCCCCCATTGGTGTACATGTGCATGCACAGCACCTGCCCCCTGCCCCTCATCATCAGAAATCAGGTCTGTAATTCCCTGTCAAAGGCAACACACAGAAGTTTCCATAGGCCCGATACCATCCTTGGCTGCATCATACATGAACACAGGCATGGGCTCACAGATCAACTGCACCATAGCCTGAGCACCAGTGTCAACCCACCTGCACAGAGGACAGCCACTGTCATCCCTTAAACACA
This sequence comes from Protopterus annectens, assembly GCF_019279795.1. Classification (NCBI taxonomy): domain Eukaryota; kingdom Metazoa; phylum Chordata; order Ceratodontiformes; family Protopteridae; genus Protopterus; species Protopterus annectens. The sequence goes on along the minus strand of NC_056729.1, from coordinate 1,276,074,187 downwards.
AAGGCGGAGCAATCCATTGACCCAGGCAATCATATGCACATCAGGCTAACTAGCCTGCTCTGCAAGGGCATGGAAGGCAATATCAATGAAATTATGAACAGGGACATTTGCTACATCGACATGCCTGAGCCCACACAGAATGGTATTATCAAAGGGAGATCAGGCATGTTAAACCTGGTTGACCTCTCTGAAGTGGTCAACAAACACAAGGATGAGGGGAAGATGGTGAACAATGCCTACCTTCACCTCGCTCAGTTCTCTCACTAAAATCCCCAGGCAGCCAGAATACATATAACTACACAACTAGGCACCAACCTGCATGTTACCAGATGGGTATCTAACTGGCCCAATGATAGTATCCACTCAGTCAAAGTAGTGGAACCCACCTCTACTAGTAAATTCTTCCAAAGCAGTGTACCCCAAGGGTTGGTCTGGGGGCCTCTACTGTTTGAGATATACATATCTGAGGTATAGGACAAAAGCAGTGGTCTGTGGTTGACCTGGTGTATAGATGCTTGTAAGCTGGCCACTGTCTTACATTCCCCTACTGATGTGAGCATCCCCAAAAAGGAACTCACCCAGTTAATGACTGGTGCAAGAAGAATTACCTCAAACTGAATGCCAGGAGAAACATAATTCTCCCTGCTGTGGCAAATGTTATCCACACTAAGTATGACAGTAATAATGTACTGACCATGCAATCAGGTATGAGGCGACTTGTGCACCAAGGTTGGTAGCAACCTGACAGTTTCCTACCACATGGGCACCATTGTATGGAAGGCTGCCTACATGGCCTACCTCACAAATATGGGTATGTCATCCAAGAACCAGGAGGCCACAACATCCCTGTAATCCACCCTCATCAGATGCATTACCAAGTACAATGGCTCCTTTGCCATGTAACTTGCCAAGCTAATGCAGCAGTTGCAGAGACCACAGAGGTTCCTGACCAGGCAATTCCATGGTCTGCAACACCTATCCTATACAGGTAGGCTGAGAGCCCTGTCCCTGTAATCAGTCTCTTACAGACTGATCAAAGGTGACCTGTGTCTGGCATACAAGCCCATGTCTAAACCAGCTTTGATGGCATTTCTTCATATCTGTAGGACAAATTGTACTCACACATCATGCACGCAAGGCCCTCACCTGGTCTGTGACATGTATAGTACTTGCTGGCAGGATATTGTGGTGTCCCACACATTACACTGTCTGTAAAATACACTCCATAACCATGTCTAGTAGTGTATGTGTATAGGCCTCTGGAAGAGGAAGCTGGACGACTGCATGGAAATCAGATGAGAAACACCTGGGATCCTGCGTTTGTCCCAGATGGAAAGGGGAAACAGGTTCTGGCTTGGAAGGGGCATGGGTGAAAGTCTGGGCCAAGCTTATGAGGGCATCAGGGACAATAACATTGTATCATTTTATGAGGCTATGCACCTAGTACTTCACATTTTGTCCAGTATGCATTGCAGACTGTCCTGCAATGTTGTCTGAAATGAATCCCTGTGAGCCTGAACTGTATATGTACTGCAGTGATAGTGTATAGTCCTGTCCCCTCATCAGTTATCATCACATATCGTTACACCTAGTCAGTGTGTGTGGTTTGTATAGCAGTAAGTCAGCTGTTACAGTACATGCATATGCACTTGGTGACATTGTATAGCTCACTCCAATAGCCTTGGTCTGGGCCACAATTACCTTTCTGCTACTAGGCCCATCACACAGTATGATTTCTCACCCTTTGTTGTGGGTCGGACAGTAGCAGTGATAGAGATGGATTGCAGCAGGCAGAACTACTGTAAGGTCTGCCCTGATGGGTCCATAGACATAACAGCTGTGCCAGACTATCCCTGGAGTGTGTGTGTGTGTGTGTGTGTGTGTGTGTGTGGGGGGTGTTTGTGTGTATATATATTTCAGCAAACATAATACTGCAGGGTATTACTTTTCATATGTTGTGTTCCCCTCAAAGGTGAACACAGGGGTTGGTGTCCTTCCCCCTCATGACCTGATGTCAGTGTCTTAGCAGACTCCCATGATGATGGTGGTCATAGTGAGGAACAGGTAGGGTCGTTGGTGTCTGGACCCGTGCCATTATTTTGTATCCCAGTTTCACTCCCCACACACAGTCAGTATGCCTACACATGCCCAATCCCCAGCAGCCACAGGGTAAGGGTGGTGGCATGGAAAGGCTAGTATGTTGAGTATGGGGAGTGTGAGTGTAGACATGAGCCATAGGCAAAGGGCAGGTGAAGTCACACACAGGCAGATGGACAAGGGTGCTCAACAGAGGACTGCTGCCCATCAAGCCCCTGTCACAAATGCCATGGCAGGTGTCACCAGACACATGTTATGGTCCTTCATGGAGGCACAGATGTGTAGTGACTGCAACACCAGACAGATGCTCAGGTTCATGCATGCAGTGCCCCCTGCCATGCGTGGCAACAGTCACGGCAGTTGTGATGCCATACATCATCCTGCCAATGTTAATGATAGACAGTGGGGTCAGACATTGTCACTGCTCGACCATGCATTGTTTGTGCTTGAGCATGTGGTGAGAGTAGGGCATTGGCCGGGTGGACGTAGGTCAGAGACATGATAAACTGTGAGCCCATATGACTGTCCACATTCACAGTCCCATAGTGGCAGTACTAACAGCACTACTGCAGGGAGGGTGCTGTCCACACCACACTGGAGCAGGCCATATGCACGTCATTTTGGCCAGTCTCATCAGAGAGTCAGGTCCAGCAGACAGCAGTCACCATCAGGGAGTAGTACTGCATCTGTCCTTGGGCCTGGCGATGCCAGTGATACTCCTGGCAGGACCAGTTAATGCATCCCTGCCAGGATATTGTGACCTGTACATCCTGCCATGTACGGTCCACAGCTGTCCAGCATAGACCTGTGTTGGGCATCCTCATTGCTTGCAATTGTGCAGACAAACACTCACATAACCCTATCCCAGGCCAGTCACCACCAGACATGCACAGTCCAGGTAAACATCACCCCTCTGGACATACACACACACACACACACACACACACACACACACACACATGCACACACATACACACAAACACACACACACACACACACACACACACACACACACACACACACACACACACACACACACACACACACACACATGATGTCAGCCTCATGGCCCAGCATAGGCGTCTGGCAATCCAACACCACACCCTATGCATGTGATGATACATGTGCCGCAACCCTGTTATCCATACCATCAATACACAGACATGCTCATATGAGTCTGATGCACAGGGTGACTATGGTACATTTTAGCAATGTCATGCTGTGTAAGATGCTGTCTTCTGGAAGTAGCTATGTGTACAGATTGAGGTGTATGTACCTTGCTAGCCATGATGCACTATTGCTGTTAGTACTGCTGACCAACTGTAGTGTCATGTACTGTATTCTGGTTGTGTTCCAGGTGTCTGTGTGTCTGCAGGCTGTGGGCCTGCTGGCAGTAGCATTGTTGGGTAAGGTGGAGTGGTACCACAGTCACCTTATCATAGCCAAGGTACAGCTGTACATGTTTAATAGATGTGTTTACATGCAACTGTGTGTGAGGGGCAACTGTGGAAGACAGTGTGACCTTGCATACATACCCTTGACACAGCCACCTAGCCTGTATACATGTCACCTGGGTGTTCCATAGGCCCACAGGCTCACTCATACAGGGGATGTTACCTCAGTACTGGCACTCGGTCCCTCACCAGCTTAGCCATTACATTCACTGCAACTGATTCAGCTATCAGCACTTGTTGCCCCTGCCATTGCTGTCACATCCACTCCACCGTCATGCAGTTGATGAAGGTTTGCCTGGTACTGTGTATGACATTTTGGGGTATGTATTCTTGGCACAGATCAGCCTGTGTTAGTCTAATCTGACAATCACCAGCATGTTTGTCTGCTATCTCATATGCATGTCTGGCCGCTCATGCTGGTATTGCACACAGAGTCATAGTCCTGTACATGGGGCAGCTGATGAAGGGCTGAGAAAGCCCCTACCTGCACAGTCTTATGAATGATACACTAGATACATAACACAGATAGCACAGCGGTACTGTAGTGTGGAAGTTACTGCCACCACTATTGAAGTGGGTGTCAATTGCAGGAGCTATTAGGATTGGCAATGGTCGGTTCAGTAGCCCTTAACATGTTGGAGCCATTACACACACACACACACACACACACACAGACACACACACACACACACACACACACACACACACACACACACACACACACACACACACACACACACACATGCACACCTCTGCATGGGGACATGCATTGAGACACACATGTACATGGAGGTGACACTTATCAGAGTGGATGACCTACTCATCTATTAATGTACAATACACAGTGATACAACCATTGCACCACAGTGGATTGGTGTTAAAAACTGTGTAACTGTGCTTGTATGGTGGATGACATCTGTATGGGCCGACTCTAGTTTGCCAATGGGGGAGTTCACAGAGTGGAAGAGTCACACAACATGGTATAGCCACCACATACACACACTGAAGACAGCCACAGGGGCTGCACATATGGAAATACATACACAGTTGCCAAAAGACATATTCATAACCATATGTATCCACTTGTATGTACTATAGTGCTGCGTACATATGCCATGTTCCACATACATTCTATGCCTGGGACATAACACACATCCTCTTACAACAGGTAATCTTGAAAATGCCTTCATGGATGGTGGGATAACCCACCAAACATAGCGATCGGTCTCATTTACTGCCCCTACATACCTGCATAAGTGATAGTTTCACAGACTTTATATCAGCATGATGTGTGATTCAGGTACGATGTCTGATGCTGGCATGTGTGTTAGTACAGTAACTGTGACATGTTTGGCAATGACATCACAGGAATGCTCATTGTCAGGGGACACAGACAACATATAGGTTGCAAGCATGTGGATATCCCATGTACAGCTGTACAGATGACTGGTATGGGCTGTATAGTGTTACATGGTGCATGTGAGGCAGATATCATTTACAGGGTCTTTAAAGTAATGTCATGGGTAAATGGTCAACAGGCCTTAAAATGGTATAGCCATTGCACACACAACAGCCACAGGGGATAAGCTTCACACACTACTATAGTTGTCAATATTGAGATAAGAACTACTACCTATATTATGATTTTCCACTATAGTATTATGCAGTTATTGCACACGCCACAAAACTTAGAGGTCTGACAAGGGTATTCAGGTACATATAGGATGAATGACATCAGCAGGCCTTGTAAAGTAGAGCAATGGGACATGTACTGGGTGGTACATGCTTAAAAATGGTATAACCCACACCCCCAGAGGATATGATTCTTACCTAAACACACACACTCTGATGTGAGTGTCTCTCAAACACACAGTTTTACAGTTGCAAATTTTGAGATTAGAACTCCTTCCTATCTAGTTATGTACACTACAGTGTTATGCAGTTATCACACACACCATGGAGCTTATAGGATTAAACTATGTCACAAGATATGTCTAAGGTGATTACATCAAGACACCTTGTAAAGTATGATAATGGGAAATGTACTGCATAGGAAGGGCATCAAATACATTACCCTAGAAACATAACACACTTATAAACAGCTTCATACACACATTTGCCACAACTGAGTGTAGAACCCATGCCTATCTAGTTATCTGTATTATACTGTTGTGTAGCTATTACATGTGCCACGGAGCTTATATTGCTGACTGCTGTCCAATGGAACTTCTAAGGGCAATGACATCAGCAAGACTGCTAAAGTAGGGGACTGGGAAGTGTTGTGGGTGGGAAAGCCCTCAAAATGCTTCATCCTGCAAACTTGCAAACTCTTGCACATACACTTATATACACACACATTTGCCGGACCTGAGAGTAGAACCCCTGCCTATTTAATTATTTTTTCTATAGTGTTACACAGTTATCACACATGCTACAGAGTTTAATAGGCTGACAACTGCCCAAAGGTGCTTCTAAGGGGAATGACATCAGCAGGAGTGCTAAAGTATGGTGCTGGGTGGGAAATTCCTCAAAATACTTCACCCTACAAGCATACACCCTTGCAAACACTTGCACCCACACTTATACATATTTGCTGAATCTGAGAGTAGAACCCTTGCCTATCTAGTTATTTGTACTACAATATTACACAGTTACCACACATGCTACAGAGCTTATTAGCCTGAAAACTGAGCAAAGGTGCTTCTAAGGGAAATGACATCAGCAGGACTGCTAAAGTAGGGCACTGGGTGGAAAAGTCCTCAAAATACGTCATCCTGCTAACATAGACATTTACAAACACTTGCGCATATACTTACAAACACACACACACACACACACACACACACACACACACACACACACACACACACACACACACACACACACACAATCACACTCACACACACACACACACACACACACACACACACACACACACACACACACACACACACACACACACTTGCCAGATCTGAGACTAGAACTGCTGCCTATCTAGTTATTTGTATTATAGTGTTATGCAGTTATTGCACACGCTACAGAAATTACAGAGCTGACAACTGCCCAAAGGTGCTTCTAAGGGGAATGACATCAGCAGGACTACTAAAGTGGGGCAGTGGGAAGTGTTGTGGGTGGGAAGGTTCTCAAAATATGTCATCCTATAAACATGCACACTTACACACACTTGCCAGAACTGCGAATGGAACCCCTTCTGTATCTAGTTATTTGTACTATGCTGTTACATAGTTATTGCATGCACTAAAGAGCTTATAGGGTCGACGCTGTGCAAAGACACTTGTAAGGGGAATGACATCAGCAGGTCTGCTAAAGTGGGACACTGGGAAGAATTTGGTTGGGAAAATCCTCAAAATACTTCATCCTATAAACATACATACTCACACATTTTCCAGAAGTAAGGTTGGAACCCCTGCCTATCTAGTAATATGGACTCTACTGTTATATAGCTATTACACGTGCCACAGAGCATATAAGGTTGAGACTGTGCAAAGGTACTTCTAAGGGGAATGACATCAGCAGGACTGCTAAAGTGGGGCACTGGGAAGTGTTGTTGGTGGGAATGACCTAAAACTGTTTCACCTACAAACACTCCCTCACTGTCACACTTACATTTGCCAGGACAGAGATTATACCCCCCCTACCCATCTAGTTATTTGTACTATTGTGCTATGCAGTTATCGCATGTGCTACATAGCTTATAGGGCTGATCAGTGTCTAATGGTACCTCTAAGGTGAATGACAGCAGCAGATCTTGTGAGGTAAGGCAATGGGAAGTGTACTGAGTGGGAACAGTCTCCTAATACTTAAACCTATGGACACACACACACACACACACACACACACACACACACACACACACACACACACACACACACACACAGGTGATATGATATTATAACCCCCACCTCAGTACTATTACACAATGAGGCTCACCTTTTATGCTGGCACATGCAACTGGTTACAACCTGTATGCCACTGCCCACAGCAGGACATCACTCTATGGATTCAGGGTATTTGTGTGTGCGTGCGACTCAGTCTGTGTATGTCCCCCTGTGTCTCTCTTTTGCTATCACTTTCTGTCTCGCACAGCCCACATCACATCCATGTGTGTTTATGCTTGACATATTGATATCTGTTGCCCATATATATGTTTGTGTATTACATGCAGTGGATGCAGATATATCACATATGGGTCACCTACAGCTAGCTGAGGGTAATCCTGTCTGATGGGTGTGTGTAGGGACAGTTAAGGTGTACAGAGTTGCCTGTATGCACATACATATATACACAATACAGTAATATAGCCCGATGTGGGTTCCAAAATAGCCTGTGATTCTCTAAGGGTTCCAAAATGGCCTGTGATTCTCTAAGTGTAGTACATGCCCAGTGTGACCTTCTATAGTGAGAGTGAGACTCCATTCCAGAGATAGGTGTACTCTGGTCAGGGCTTTTGTGTGCTACAGCCATACCTCTCATGAGTAAACAGGACTTTACTAGGGGTACTGGATTTGTTTAGCAGACATTTTCTGACATATCTGTAGTCTGACACTGCAATGTATTGTGTCATTACCTAGTGACAGACATCCTGAGATCATCACAGTGCTTTACCAGAGGAATACAAGATGTATGATGCACAGACCAATATTATAAGCCCAGCTATGTACATTCTTGCCCAACAAGGCCAGTTGGGAGGTGTGGCTACAGCCAGTTGACTGATGCTGCTGTGTAAACAGTCCACAAACTTGGTGATATACTGGCTGGGGAGATCCTGCTTGTGTGGCATCTTTCTTACCTGAGATGTCAAATCCTGATGCAGTCATACCTCTCAACTATACATTTTTTGGCAGATTATCCATGTGTTTGCCTATTGGTTTTGTCCAGTTTACATAAACTTGTGTTTTTATGGAAGTTATTTGCATATAATTGAAGACTGATGTTACAACATCATGACAGACATTACTGTTTCAGACTACATAATCTTTAGACAATTCCCACTAATGCAAATCCCTCATCCTGCCAGTTTTCTCAGTATTTAAGGGCAATATTTACAACACATGCCTATCATTGTGCCTTTGTCCCACTTTCATTTCTGACCTTGTCCAGATGTCTTGCTGTCAGAGGTTGGGAGTTATGGGTGTGGGTACAGAGTGCATTCTACTTTGCAGACATCTCTAGTTATCTGCACATTGGCCTGTCAAAGACAGAACTGTACCTGGGCCACTACAACACACCAGCCGGGAGTAAGTGCTAGCCAGATCCTGACAGTATTAAGCACACATACACATAGCTCATTGATCCCTGCATATTGCAGACATGCAACATGTTTTAGTGTGTATTGAGACAGGCCTAGCAATGTGTGCTCTGCTGCTACTTCCCTGCAAACATACATGCTACTGCATTTCGATGGGAATATGTGGGGGGCACACGTCAACTGTACACATTTGCACAGACTGTGCTATTTGCTTTACATTTTGGTTCCATTTCATAGGTTCATAGGTGTGTACTAGGCTAATGGCCCCAGAGCCTTTACAAGCCTAAACCATAGGATTACTCTGACATCATGCCACCCGACCTTAATTCCCAGTGCCTCTGTCTAGTAGAGCCACTGGAGTGATCCTCAGAGTGAATTTTCTATTTCCCATCCACTCATCAAGATTTCTCTTGAAAAGGGCCAGTGAGGCGCTCCGCTTGATATGTATGGGGAGTCTATTCCATAGCATTGGCAGTCTCTGGGTTATGAACCTGTCCTTCCAGCTTGTTCTGTTGATTGTGGTAATGAGGTTGAGGTCTCTGGAGCGTGTAGTGTGGAGGGATTGATATTTATTTAGATGTAGCATTTCTAACAGAGCTGGGTTAGACATGGCTTTGTAAGTCAAGCAGAGATTGCCTCTAAGTAGGCAATATGAGACAGAGAATAGTTGGATTTTTTTTATTTTTTGAGTCTGTCCATATAGGACAAGTGTTTAAGGCCAAGGATCCTCTTTGTGAGATGTTGCAGGTGTCTAGTGAGGTACATGCCAAATAGGGCATTGTACTCGATGATTGGCCTAATGAGGGAAGAGTAGAGGGAGACAATGACCTCTTTCTTCCTGGATGCAAAACCCTTAGTAATGAAATGCATCACATAGAAGGACTTTCTGACCTTAGTGGCAATGTGGTAGTCAAAAGAGAGGTTGCTGTCATCCTGTGTTCCCAGATCTCTTATAATGCCTTCTGTGTTCAGTGGACTACCATTGATGTGGTAATTCATAGGAAGAGGAGTTTTCCCAAACAGGATGATGACACATTTTTTTGGCAATGAGCTTAAGGCCATGATTCTGACACCAGTCGTTGGTCTCAGTGAGGCCTTTCTGTAGGATGTCAACATCACTTGTTGAGTTAATTATGGCTCCCAATTTGCAATCATCTGTGAACTTTGTCAGCCAGAGTCTCTTCATGTTGGCCTGGACTTCAGAGAAGTAGATACCAAATAAGAGAGGACCCGGGACTGGACCCTGTGGGACTTCACTAGTGACTTGTTGGCAGTCTGACTTGGAGTCAGCTAATTTCACACTGTGGTTTCTATCTGTGAGCCAGTTTGCAACCCGCCTAGTGATATAGGGTTTGATGTCTAGCTTAGTGAGTTTTTCTATGATTCCTGAGTGGTGAATGGTATCAGAGGCTTTGGCCAGATCAAGGTAGGCTATATGAACCACCTTGCCTTCATCCACAGCTCTGGTGACTGACTCAAAGAAGTCAACCAGGTTGAGGAGGCATGATCTACCCTTCACAAAACCAAACTGTGTGGGATTCAGAGTTTAGAGATTCCCTATATCCTTGTTTATTAGGTCCATGATGATGCATTTAACAGCTTTGGATATCAGACTTGTCAGACTAATGGGGCGATACTTCCCAGGGTCTATAGTCACTCCTCCTTTGTGGAGAGGGATGACTGTAGCAGTGCGCCATTCAGTAGACACAATGCCTGAGGTGAGACTGTGATTGAACAGGGCACACAGGTGAGGTGTCAGTTCACTCTGTGATTCATGTAGAACACAGCCAGAGATATTTAGCATAGTATTGTGCCCTGTCCTAGAGATTTGAAGCATATCACTACAGCCAACAGGTCAGATTGTAATGGCATACATTTGAGTTTCAGACTTCTTACCCTTCAGAGCCATAATGCAACTGCAAGACCTGCTATGCTATCATTGTGTAAGTGTGTAGGGGATATTTCATCATTGTCACCATTTGTGGGCCTTTGTCAGACATTTATGGTTTTCTGTGGCTGACTTGCTGGGTGAGGCTGAGGGGTGAGTATGGGACCCACATATTGACATCTATGCATATGAGCTATGACTCCCCAGTTTGTTTGCCCCCCCTCTTATGCTGCAGTGAGAAATGTCACCTTGGGGACTACTGCATTCTCTGGGGAAGCCAGTATTTCTCCTGATGTCCCACATAGCTGCCAGTTGTCTTCTGGTATCCCAGTAGCCCACCCCATTCCCTTGCATGCATGCAGCAATACCATATATATGCTAACAGAACATACTAATCCATTCATTTATTGTTAAGAAGACTGACTTACTTTGTGCCTGTGCAGTTGTGAGGACAGTGCTCGAGGGCTCCATATGTCAGATGCACACAGTACACTGCCTATACATGGTAAGTTACAGGTAGTGTAATGTGTGTGTCATCCATTTTACTGTGTGTGTGAGTCAGAGAGAGAGGTTTCAGTTCCTGGGTCCCTTCAGGGTCAATATGTGTGTGCTATGCTTTGCATCTTTACCAAGGCCAGGGCAAATTGGGCACACCTCGATCTACCTACAGGATCTGGCTCAGGGAGTTCCTCTTCTGAGTCCCTCTGTGCCTGTTGGGACCTTGGCAATGGTGGGGAGCTGTGGTGTTCCTGCTGCAGCTGTTTCCATAGGATCATATTGTGTAGCATGGCACATATTATGAACATGTGTACACATGTGACTGGAGGGTAATGCAAGGCTCCACCAGATATGTTAATGCAGTGGAACTGTGACTTGAGCATCCCAAACACACGCTTTATAATGATCCTGCTTTGTGCATGTGCCTTATTATGGCATTCTTGATTGGGTGCATGTGCATTTCTGATGTGTGTCATCATAGGTTCATAGGTTCATAGGTAGGTACTAGGCTATCTGCCCGAGGGCATTTATAAGCCTAGCCAGAGTGTGTTGGTTTTCACCACCTTGATTAATTAACTGATCCTCTGTCAAGCAGAGCCAATGAAGTGATCCCAGGGGTGTATTTTCTGTTACCCATCCACTAGTCAAGGTTTCTCTTGTAGAGTGTTAATGAGGGGCTCTGCCTGATGTAATTTGGAATTTTGTTCCAAAGCATGGGGAGTCCCTGTGACAGGAATCTATCCCTCCAGCATGTTCTATTTAATGTTGTAGTGAGGTTTAGCTCACTGGAGCACGTGGCTCGCAGTGACTTGGATTTCTGTAGGTGGAGCATGTCCATCAATTTTGAGTTGGACATGGCTTTGTAAGTCAGGCAGAGATCCCCTCTGAGTAAGTGGTATGCCACTGAGTACAGCTGGAGTTTTTTCAGTTGGGCTGCATAGGACATATGTTTGTGACCAGTAATCCTCTTGGTGAGGTACTTTTATGGTCTTTCCAGCTGTTGGAAGTGTCTTGTGAGGTGCATCCCAAATGGGGCATTCTACTCTATGATGGATCTAATGAGTGACGAGTAGAGGGGCACTATAACCTCTTTATTTCTAGATGTGAATCCTTTAGTGATTAGATGGGCCACATAGAAGGGTTTCCTAACTCCTTTGCCATTATTATTGTCAAAGGAGAGATTACTATCTACCTGGGTCCCCAGATCTCTTATTACCTCTTCTGTATTAAGGGGGCTGCCACCTATGTGGTAATTTGTGGGTGTTTTGTTTTTCCCAAATGGAATGACTATGCATTTTTTGGCATTTAGCTTGAGGCCATGACTTTGACACCAAGTGTCCGTCTCAGTAAACCCTTTTGGAGGATGTCCATGTCAGCCGGAGAGTCAATTATTGCTCCCAGTTTGCAGTCATTGGCAAACATGGTTAGCCATAGTCCTCCTGTGTTTGCCAGTACTTCTGAGAAGTATATGCTGAACAGTAGGGGTCCCAGGACTGTGCCTTGTGGGATATCAATTGTGACTGCTTTAGAGTTGGACCTGGAGCCCTCTATTCTTACCGTGTGAGTTCTGTCTGTAAGCCAATTGGCAACCCATCTCGTGGCATAGGGGTTTATGTTCAGGCTGGTGGGTTTTTCTTTAATACCCCAGTGGGGAATGGTGTTGAAAGCTTTGGCAAGGTCAAGGTAGGCTGTGTGAACCACCTTTCCCTCATTTATGGCCTTGGTGACTGTCTTGAAGAAGTCCACCATGTTTAGTAGGAATGATCTGCCCTTAAAGCCGGACTAGGTTGGGTCAAGAGTTTGGAAGTTCCCAATGTCTTTGTTAATGAGTTCCATGATGATGCTCACCATAGACTTGCAGACCAAGCTAGTCAGGCTTATGGGGCAATAGTTACCAGGGTCAACTGTGGCTCCTCCTTTGTGGAGAGGAATAACAGTTGCTGTGCACCATTCTATGGGCACATAGTCTGTGGAGAGGCTGAGGTTGAACAGCATGTTTAGGTGGGGGGTTAGTTTGTTCTGTAGTTCCTGCAAGACACAGCCTGGGACACCATCTGGTCCCATTGATGCTGTGTTTTTGGCTTTTGAAAGGGCTGTTTTCACCTGTGCATCTGTGATTTCTGGGACACTACACTTTTCCGGTATTGTTGTGGGCCCTTTTGGAGGTGAGAGGGGGGTGAAGTTTGCACTAAATCATCTGCTAGGATGTTGGCAATATCAGTAGGTTCAGTATATTTTGTGCTATTTTGCACTAGTTCAGTGCATATCTGTGAGCTACGATCATCCATGGCTCCAGTGCATAGCCAGCATCTCCCACCAGATGGCCATATGGGATACCCCCACTGGAAAATGCCTGATACAGCTGTGACAAATGCCAGATGTGGGAGTCATGATAGCTTCCAGGGCTGACAGCACACACATTCATGATAATGTCCTGAGTAGTGCACACAACCTGGAAGATGATGGAGGGGATGCCCTTGCGGTTTCTGTAGACCATACCCTGTTCACCAGTTGGTGCTTTGATGTGGCTATGTGTGCAGTCTATGGCACCCATTAATTCCAGGTAGTCTGCTACATGGTGGAAGAGATGCTTATTGCTGGTCCTCTCATGAGTGTTGGGGAAGTAAATGTGCTCATCTGCATTGTCTGCATAGCATCCAGTAACTGGTGAATTATCCTGAATGCAGATGCCTGTGAGTCCCCCATGATGTCCCCAGTAAGTCTTTGGAAAGTAACTGTAGTTAGCATTCTTAAGGCGATACATACCTTGGTATCCACTGGGATGGGTTCCAGTCTGTTGGCTCTGGTTCTGAGTTGAGGCTGGCACAGCTTGATGATTTGCTGAAGTATGTCTCTGTCCACCTCGTAGTGCTCTACTATCTGCAGATCATGAAGTCTCTGGTAGGTTACCCTGGGTCTGAACAATCTTCTCCTCCTCCTCAGTCTGGGGCAGTTGTCAGCATTAGCCTCCTCACCACCCTCAGCCTCTTGCCACACTAATGTATCAAAGCAACAGTAGCCCCTAACATTTTTTTGATTAAAATTCCCCTGCATGTGTACACCAATGGCACAGAGTTTGTGGGAAAAAACAGACTGACAGGTGTTTGCATGGTTTATACTGTTGTGCTGCAGTTGCTGCCTGTATGATTGGCTGACTATGATGCATTCCGCCTGCCAGCTATGTTATCTGCACTTGATTGCTTTTATTCTGCTATTTCCCCTTTTTTTCTTTTCTTCCCTTCCCATTTCTGCTCCTTTTAAGCCCCAAGGTGCACCGCACAAACCCAGTGCCCAAATGTAAACAATTCTGCTATTTCCATTTTGTTGTTTTTATTTTTGTTTTAGACTCGGTGCATGCCATGCAAACCCATTTAGCTAAGGTAAACACTTTGCAGTAGAAATGCCCCCCCTCCCCGGATATGGACATGCTCCTCATTTTCAGACACACACCCTTGCTTAGCTGTGCTTAGCTAAGCTGAAATGGGAGCTGTGGAGCTCCAATGCACTTACACCAAGCATGACACACCCTTTTCATGTCGGCTGCTTCACCTTCTTACACCACTGCCTTATATCTCCTACACAGTTAGGTGCAGCCAGAGTATGGTCTCCCCTTTAGTGATTCAGTAAAATGTGCTCATTTGCATATCCCACTGCCTTAGTCCCTGGTTACACCACTACACCACAACCTTCCTCCTTAGCAACCAGTCTTACCTGTTATTGTTTTGATTTCTGCATGCCATAGACTATAATTGCAAAAAGCCAATTTCACTTAAAATTTCGTTTTCACATTTTTTTTATTTTCGGCACGATCCTGTTTGTGATCCACTGCCCTTTGCTTAAACATCATAAATCAGCCAAAAAAATAAACTTTGATATTTATAATTTGCAACAGTTTTCCATGCCAATGGCAATATATTTGGCCATTGGCATGGCTAAGGATTATAATACATGCTTTACTTAAAACTGTCATGCCTCCGTTTTGATTTTTGCAGAAACGTATTCGGCTAGTAGCCGAATACATTTCTGCACCAGACACTGTTCCTGCACAGATGCCTGCCTGCTTACTGAATCACTAATTCACCTCATGTGCATGTTTTTCACCAGTAAATGAGGTATTTAGCATTATTCAGTGGTGTCCATGCAAGAATAGTGTTGGCAGGCTGATACACAGTCCCAGCCTTGTTTACTGGATTGCTCGGTGGCCATATTCCATGCACGATCTGCTACACTCGTACTGCACAGAGAAAACAGGTTATTGAATCCCTGGGATAGTTTTCTCATTGAATGAAATAATGATTTCCATAATCCATTTCTCACAATCGTCAAAGGTTGTAATTAATTTAGCATAAAGTTTGCTGTAACTACTAACTGCAACAGGGATCATAGTAGGAGGTCCATTTTGTTTGAAGCCAATGTTAGCCTGACAACCATGAGGAAAAATCATTTTTGAGTTGTTCAAATTGTTGCCTATAGCATTATTAGCATTATTCAAATGTTGGCTAATATTAGGGGTATTAGTTCCATTAACCCATCATCTCACATCAGCATCATCTTCCTTGGATGAGCCCATGTTACTGAGAGAAGAGTCCAAACGGGTAACAGTGACAATTCTAGACAAATTTTTTCACTCAAATTAATGTGTTGTCATGGAAACAGCAATTCCTTGCCTTATTAAAGTTTTCAACCATCAGAGTAAACCGCTGTACTAATTGGGTTAGACTGCATGTAATGGAGTACAGATTGTAAGTTGTATGAAGTGTATTACCCAGCACAGGATCTACATTGCTTGTAGAATGTTTGATCTGACCAGGGTACATAAACAGTTGTGGTGAGAACATGACCAACTTTGAAAAGAAAAAGAAAAAAAATGATAAATGCAGGAAATGTAACCCATAAAGAAACACTTGTAACCAAAGCAAGTCAATTTGGTAATGTCCAACAAAATCATTAAACACACTTGAACCTGAATATCTCACAGTATGCAAAAAAAAAAGCAACTGTTTTATTTAAAAAAAAATCACACAAGTTTTAATATAGGCTGAGTGCTTTCATCAACATAGTTTACAACCAGTTCATCAGAACAATCATTTACATTCCAAATGATATTTTAATGGGTCCATTTAGATGATCAAAGTCTTAGAAGTTTGAATTTCATATGGCCAGCACCATATGATCGAAGTTTTAAGACTTCGAACACGTAAAAAAAAAAAAAAAAAAAAAAAAAAAATATGCTGGACATTTCTGCTGGGGAGCAAACCCCCCTGCACCCCCCACACCCCCTGCTGCTTAAATATACCAACCCTGAGATCCCACTACAGTGAGGAAAAGGGGAAACTTCCCATTCTGCGCTATATGGAGATCTCCATTTAGAACATTTGAAGTCTTAAAACTTCAATTATATGGTGTTGGCCATTTGAGATTCGAATTTCTAAGACTTCAGTCATCTAAATGGGACACGTTTAAATGCATGCAGTATAATTGCCAATTGCCGAAAGCCACTCTCTCCTAATTGCATATTCATTAAAAAGATGTAAAAGTTTTCTTAAAGTTATATATCATGAATACTAATTAAAAACGTTAGCCTTCTAATAATCCATGCATTTAACTATATATAAATGAATTAATTCTCACAAATGCTAAATTTTGTTAAAAAATAAGTTAATTCATAAATGAATAAATAAAAGCCAACATTTTGCAGTATATGACCCTCATAAACTAAATAAATCAATTCAATATCTAGAGCTAATGTTTGATCAGAAGTACAGTTCATATTCTTATAGGTAATCGGCAGACCATTAGAAACCTAACCAATAGCCCATGTTGAAAAGTTCGCTCCAACCTCAGGAGGACAGCACAAGTTTGACTGGGGAGAATGTGAGGCTGCCAATCTAATTACCTAAGTTTATCTTTATATTTAATTACTTTTTATTAACATTTTGATAACATAAGTAGAAACTAATTACATTTCACTTAGGAGAGAAATAATTAACATAGCAAAAAGCAACAAACAAACAAAAAACAATTGTTAAAGTATTATAAAAAACACATAAAACAACTATTTACAAGGGTGTCTGCTCACTAATGAATAATATAAAAAAAAAAGTTTCAACTGTTCATAGAAAAGCAAACATTGTTTATTTAAAAGTTCACAAGCTTTTCCAAGTGTTTCCAAGCATTGTATGAGGAAGTGAGTCTTGAAGATCTCAGTTTTTATTGTAGTAAGCTCCAAATGGCAAACTTCAGAGGGGATGTTCAAGAATTCTTTGACGGAGGACGTGAAATCACTTTTCCAGTTTCATGTTATTACTTACCTTAAAATTGTCAATATACTCCACAAAATTGGATACTTCAGTCTTGTAACATATTCAGGTATTGGAGCATTAAAAAGGACCAAGGATTTGGTTAAGATAAATTTATTAGAAAATAAAGCCTGCAAAAAATTATTAATTTCCTTCCAGTATGGCTTGATTACAACACATTCAAAAAATATATGTCCACAGCCAGCTTTAATATCCAATTTACATCTCCAACAAAACATTTTAGTTTTAGATATTAATTCTATTCTGTGTTGTGCAAAAAAAATATATATATATATTTAAATTTCCATTAGCACAGTTTCCGTTTAAGTGAAGATGTGGTTTGTTTGGATGATAAGAGTTGTTTGTCCTCATCACTAGGGGAATTATTGTGTATATGTCAAAAATAATTCCAGTTGTTTTCTTTGATATATTGTACTTTTTTCTTATTGTTTTATGCATTTTGGATAACAGATTTTTTTCCATTTATTTTTTGTTAAACAAGAATAATTAAACAGACCAATAAAGTTAGGAACATTCTTTCTCACTGATGGTTGCATAACTTCAGTTCTATGTTCTGCATGCTGTATACAGTTTTGAACATATAGCCATAAGTTTTCATGTCTTTCCATTTAGTAGTATAAAAACTACTTGCCCGTTATTTTTTTATTTATTTATTTTACATTTGTTTACCAGGAGTGTCCGGCTGAGCTATTGACCTTTTTTCTACAGAGGCCTGGGGAGAAAAGCTCCAAAGATATACAATGCAATAAAAATAGCAATACAGATACATTTCAATAAGAATAGCAGTAGAGAATTTTGGTAGTTAAAATACATAAGCTACATACATGTATAATGTTGACAGATAAAACAGTACTATAAACAAAAATAAGAATGTTAAAACAGTACAATAAGTTGTATGTTTTGGTTTAAAAAGAGAGTTGAGTAAATATAAGGTTTTGTATGCAGAGTAGAAAATAGAATTATTGTTTTGATAATAGATGATAAGTATAATTCTAAATCAGGTAGCCCAATACCAATTTCTAGTATGATTACTTAACACTATCCTATGTTTATTAGGATATCATATGAATCTTAAAATTAAACTTTTCTATTAAGGTTTTAGAATGAGGTAAAGATAGAGATTTTATAAATGATTTAAAAGAATGTAAAGATAGAGTTTGCACTACATACATTTATGGGAAAATAATAAGTATAGAAAGTCTCTCATCCATAGTAACAAGTATCTATTTCACTTATTTATGAGGTTTTCTATACATGACAGGCTAGAATCATAATTGATATATATTGTTCTGTTAACATTTTCAGCAATAACTATTCCTAAGTAGTTTAACTGTTTTTCTTGGACTACATATTTACTGAAGTCTTCCCCCATGTCCATAGCACTATAATTTATAAGTAATATTTTTGTTTTATTCTCATTGAAGTTAAGTACAGATTTTTTTGGAAAGTCTCCATCAGAATTAAGATAGCTGAGAGAAAGTCACTGTAGTCATTTAAAGTCAGAAGAATATCATCTGCAAACAACTGAATTTTAACTATTACATTTTTATCTTTCAAAACACCTTTAATGTCTGGTAGTGATCTTATGAGATTATCAAATGGTTCAATAACTAATGTAAAAAGGAAAGGTGAAAGTGGGCATCCTTGTTTAGGTCCTTTGGAGATTTTAATTGATTCTGAGGTAAATGAGCCTATTTTGATATATGGCTGGGAATTAACATATTCACGATTAATAAGCTGTATACATTTGTTAGAAACGTTGTTTTCTTCAAGTACTAATGAAAGATAATTCAAATTTACCAAATCAAAAGAATAGTTAATGTCTAGGCTTACTATAGTGAAATGTTCTTTTGTTTTATTTGCATGATCAATCAAGGACAGTATTTATCATAGGACTTTCAATTTAAAATAAAAACAGTTTGATCATTATCAATCAGAGGAGGAAGAAACTGTTTCAATCTATCAGCATGTATGGACATAAATAATTTATAGTCAATGCTTAACAAAGTAATTGGCCCATAAGAGGAGCATTTTATCAAATCTTTATCTGCTTTTAGAATTGGTGAAATACGTGAATATTTCCAGGATGGAGGAACACTTTCTAAAATTTTAACCATGATGAAAACCTTAAGTAGTACATTTAAAAGACTTTTTTGGCATTAACTTATGAATTTCAGGAATTATACCATAATTACCAAGAGCCTTGTTTATTTTTTTAGTTTTTTTTAATATGTGCTTTTAATTCAGAATCTAAGATAGGTTTATCAATAACATTATTATATTTATTAATGGATTTTTTTAATTTTCTCTTGAGAGTCCATTAAAGGATTATTTTCATTTATTGTAGTAAAGTGATCTCTAAATTCTTTTAGAATATATTCTAACTCAGTGACAGCCTTTTTTTGAAGAAGAAGAGGAATATATTTCTGCATTGTGATTAGCATTGTTATATATTTTAGTTCTTATAGCTGGTATATGCACATACTTAGGATTAACTGAATGAGTAATGATTTTAATCATTTCCAAATTAATAATTTTGTTTTGTGATTTAGGATATCTAGATATTTGTCATTCAGATCAGTCATCTGTTTACCTTATCTGTATTTGTTTTTGACTATTAATTGATCTATTTGTTCTTGTAGTTTTATCAATTCTTTATCCCATTGTTTTTTCTTTTTTTCAACATTTGTATTGATTTTGATTATACCAAACTTATAAGCAGTCACATAGAAGTGTTTAAGATAATATAAATTACAAATTTAAGAATTAATAACATATATTTATCACATTTAAATATGAATATAAATTTAACAAAATCATATAAACTAAAGTATATACAAAGACATCCAGCATTTATACTTTAAAATACACTATAATCCTCAGTTTGTAGCCTATTTCACAGATGAAAATAGGAAAGTCAAATACATTTATGAAGGAGGTTCATTCTTTTCCAACAAATTTTGCACGTTATGTTCATATGTCTTTTTAGTTGTTCTAGAAATTGTGTTTTTTATCTGTAGCCGACATATTTCTTTTAATGTATTAGTAAACTCAGAAAATGTAGGAGGATATTTTGAGATCCAGTTTTTCATTATGGTCTTTCTAGCCACTGCCAGTATGGTCCATAGTAATGAATATTTTATTTTTCTTAACACATTGTGGAATAGGCATATTACATATAATAAAAGATGTATTCAATATGAAATTATCTGAAAAGAGTGCTTGTAAAAATTCATTTATGTTATTCTAAAGGGTGTTTAAAGTAGGACAATCAAAAAGCATATGAGCCCAGTTAATATCTGCACTAGAGTTACATCTATTACAAATGTTTTGTTTTTTGTTGATTTTATCCATTAATTGCGGTGTGTAAAAAGATCTAATCATAAATCTCCAAGTATATATTTTCCATTTCAAAGAAAAAGATGTTTTCCCTGCTGATTGTAGTATATTAGCCATGTCTTGCTCACTTGGGAGGTTATTGTTAATCGAGCTATAGTAGTTTCAGTAGTTATGTGGCCAGAAAAAATGTTTATTTTCTCAGAATTCTGTAAATAAATGAGAGATTACCTGAATAAGCATGTTTATGCAATAGAACTGATTGAAAAAAATTGTATTAAGATCTTAGTGTCATGTTTATTAGTTGATTAAATTAATTCTAATTTATTGTCAAGATATACTATGAGTGTTTGCATATCTAGCCATGTGGATTTGTCAAGTCCATATTCCTGTGTAATATGATCAAATGATTTGGTCTTGTATTCAGATGTTAATGGGAACCAAAACTTGAGTTCATTATTTTTAAATAAAGTAATCTTATTAAAATCTGAGGTTAAAAAAGTCTCTTGTGTGAATGCTATGGGGAATAATAAAGAAAAAACAATCTTTGTATTTAATATGTTTATATATGAAATTCCTAAAGTTAATTATAATAGTATGTATGTAATTGGCAGTATGATTGGGATTAGCATGAGTGACAAAATAATCTTTTAAAATCTATATAATAGGAGTACTTATAATTTCTAATTGATATGTTGAAAGTCTCATTATAAGCTGCATATCTGATAATTCCCAGAAAAAATTCCATTTAGCTGAATAAGTAATATCTAAAAACTGTGAAATTGTTCTAATTATAGATGAGATCGAGAAAAGATTTAGATCTGGAAATGCTATCCCGCCATTATTCCAGCTGTTAATGTGTTGATTAATTGTGATTCTTGGTTTTTTTTTTTTTTGGACCAAAAGAATCTTAAAATCAGAGTGTTTAATTTATTAATAAACTTTTTTGAAGGAAGAATTTGAATAGATTGCATAATGTATAAAATTTGGAGTAAAATTATCATTTTTATAATAGTCTTTCTTCAGTAGTGAATAGCATTGTATTCCAATTTGAAAATAAATCTTGAATATTTTGAAAGCATTTGTTATAATTTAATTGTATTATTAATTTTATATATTTGGCAAGAATAATTCCAAGATAATTAATATGATCTGTATTAGGGATATGATGAGTATAAATCTTAATTTTTTTTATTATTAAGGTACATGAGTAAGATTTTGGTTTTATTGTCATTAAATGATAAACCAGACATCATTTGAAAAGTTTTGAGTGATTAAAATAGTGACAGAAATGAATAGTCATTTCCTCTTCTGGTAATAAGTATATCATCTGCAAACAATTGAATCTTAGCTATTCTGTCTTTATCTATCTCCAAACCCTCTATATTTTTATTATTCCTTATTTCATTTGCTCAAGGTTCTATAATCGGAGTAAACAATAGAGGTGAGAGAGGCCATCTTTGTTTGGTACCTTTTATGATAGGGATTGTATTTGAAATATATGACCCTATTTTGATATATGCAAAAGTTTCTTCATATAAATGTTTTAGAAGGTTAATAAAGTTATATGAGAAAGGTAGGCACTCCAGAAGAATAAACAAGTAATTCCAATGAATTGAATCAAAAGCAGCATTTATGTCAAGACAAATTTGTTTATTTTTATTTATTTTACATTTGTTAACCGGGCTAGTCCAACTGGATATATTTCCATTTTCAGCAGAGGCCGGGGAAAAAAGCTCCACAGTAACATTTAAAAAAAATTATAATGCACACTTGTAAGAGAAAAAAGTAGAAATGTAAGACAAAAAATAAATGAGAGAACAGTAGTTACAAGGTCATACTATATACATAAACACCATATTCAAAAAAAAAATATTTACAGAAATATATAAAAAAACTTTGAAAAAGGAAATTAGGTACTCTTACAATGAAATATATGAGGTTGTTTACAGTATGTTAACAGTTATTTCATATCATATATACAACAATATTTTAAAACAGTTTATGCTACCCAGGGGTAGGTAGTGTTAAAAAAAAGGTGAGGGGAGACAGGATAGACAAAATGACAAAAGAGAATGCAGACATTTAGTCAGGGTAATTAAAGGTAATTAATGTTAAATTCTTCTTTTTCCTTTAAGAGAAGTCAGTAATGGCTAGGACTCATTTTATAGTATCTATTCTATTCTATATCTATTCTATTAGACACAAATCCTGTCTGGTATTCATCTATGAATTGGGGTAAGAATCATTTTAATCTTTCTGACAATATGTTCAAAAACACCTTATAATCAATATTCTGTCAGGATATTGGTCTGTAAGAGGAACGATATTTTGGGTCTTTATTTGATTTTAGGATAAGGGATATGAATGTATATTTCCATAATGGGGGTATATTATTATTATTCTGAACAACATTATATACATTGTGCAGTAGAGTAATAGCCATTTTGGGCATAATTTTATATATTTCCGGAATAATTCAATCATTTCATGGTGCTTTGTTAAGTTTAAGCTTATTGATTTGATTTTGTATGTCTGATAAAGTGATTTGCTTATCAATGACTTCTATTTGATATTTGTTCAGTTTATTATATATGTTTTTATTAATAAAATTTGTTATATTATCTTCTGACTCTATTTCTTGTGTAAATTTATTGATTTCATGAAAATTACATCTAAACTCTTCGAATATATCTTGAATACTGTGTACCTCTCTTTTCTTTCGTGTAGAGTGTATCTCTTTAATATAATTATACTTATTTAATCTTTTGGTCTTATTCTTAAGGTCTGATAAATGTTTAGGATTTACTAAATAGGCAAGAAATTTATATTTTTCTAAAGTTATCATCATCTTCTGGTGAAGAATACATCTATATTCTTCTTTTAATTTGTATATCTCATCTCTTATATGTTTAGAGGAAAGATTATCTTTATTTTTTTATGTGTAATGAGTCCAGATTATCCTGTATTGTTCTCATGTCTTTATCCAAAACTTTCATCTTGTTGTAATACCATTTGTTAATTTGTCCATACAAATATGCTTTTAAAGCATTCCAAATAAATATATCTTGAGTGTCAGAAGTTGAATTTATACTTATAAAGTTTCGTGTCTCTTCTTTTAAAAATGATTGAAAATCTTTAAGTTGTGTAAGATATGCCAGGATTCTTTTAATTTGAACATTAGGGGTATTATTAATATCAAATTCAAATAGAATAGTATTATGATCAGAAACTGGGCACAATATGATTTTACTGTTAACCAGATTATCAATTATCTATGTAGAAAGTAATATTCTATCAATTCTAGAATATGTTTTGTGTCTGTTAGAATAGAATGAGTTATGATCCACAAAATGATATATGTCTTTAAATAGATAGATGTCTAGGAATTGTATTAGTTTTTTAGCTTGTGGTGTCATTTTTCTTTTGCCTGACGTGGTTGTATATTTTGGGTCTAGGATACAATTGAAGTCTCCTGCCATAATAATATGGCCCTCACATAAAGATATTATTTGATTTAAGATGTGTCTAATAGTATTAGTACCAATAATTGTTTATTAATGTATACAATTTCTTACCCATTTCTACTATTGCCAAACAAAGTAAGCCTTTATTATCTTGATATGTTTTAATTATTCTGGGTAGAGGAGATGCTTTATTCCACAATATTGCTACACCTCTTTTCTTTTTTGTACACGCTGAGCTTACAATAATTGTAAATTTATTTGTATTGAAGAATTTAATAGCATCCTTCATTGAATGAGTTTCTTGTAAACATATTATATTAGGTTTATGAAAGGCCAGATATTTAATTAGAACCAAATCTAAATAACGGACTGAGCCGATGCAACAAACTAAACAAAAAACACAGGATCGTGAAGTGCGTATCGAACCACAATGAAGGCCCAATGATAACTAACGCTTTCATTCACTTTTAATTCCAAACGTGAACTTCTTCAGAAAAGACAAGAGCCCTCCCCAGCTCTTGCTTTTTAAACACACTAATACAGGAAATGATGTAAAAAACATTATTCAATTAATTAATTACATTCTGTAAAAAATCATTCTATCATGAAGTGAAATAATGACCTAATAAAATAAATAAAATCTGTAATCCACATATTTAAAATCTTGGTATTGTTAATCCAATATATATATGCGTACATATACACACACATATATATGCATACACATACACATATATATGTATATATGCACAAATATATGTGTGTGCGCATGCATGCGAGTGCATACGCCCACCTGAAGAAATGTGCATGTGTGCACATGTGCCCATACACACACACTCACGCACACGCACACACACACACACACACACACACACACACACACACACACACACACACACACACACACATACATATATATAAATTCTATGATTTTAAATGTGGTCATGTTATATAATTGTAAGTGTGTGATGTACTAGTAATATATCAATATCCTGCATGAAACAGGAGAATCTCACTCCAAATATGAATTTGTTCAAAATGAATATAGTGAATCTAAAATCATTGAGAAAAATACATATTCCTTGAGTTTTGTATTCTGTACTTTTTTTGAATAAGCTACACTGGAAGGCAAAAAACTTTATTTTAAGAAAATGATTACATATTCTAGGTTAAAAAAACACAACATAGCTCCCCACCTGGAGTTATAAACTCCTAATCCCAATGACATTAGTCATTGAGATCAAAACCCTAAACAATAGCAACAGAACGCGAACCTCACTAATAATATAGATTATGCAATTTAAACTGGAAATAAAACTAGAACAAAGTTTCTTATAAAACAAAATAAATCAACTTTAGAATAATTCATCTGGAATGAATATATGTTCGTATAAGTAATACCCTATAGATAAATGCGTGTGACCAAATAAAATACAGTATATTATTCTTATATTCAGAAATGAGTCAAAATAGGCTAGCTAAAGAAATATTAAAGAACTAACTAGATTAACCAACAACCTTACAACTGATATAAATAAAAGGAATTATTTATATATACAGCACTTCTTAGATATTATATATACTACAATATCTAAATCAAGATTGTACTATTCAAGTAATGGCATGTTTGTTTATATTCATAAATCATACCATGTCTCTTCTCTTATATTTATAAGTTATACAAGAGAAGGAGAGAAAAAAACATGAATAAAAGCTATTGTACATGTATGCACCTTTCTAGTCAATTATACTCAAAATGGCACCCTTAATGACACAGACATTGCTATAAGTGATACCATTGAGAGGTATTCAATGCATCAGTAATAAATGAAATATATCAACTACAGTTAATAACAATGTCCAGAAACATTCACTATCAAAGTATAGACATTTCTTGTGCAGAAGCCAATTAAATAGGATAATTATAAATAAACAGTCTATGGTGATAGAATCAACCTCTCTTGTGAAGTTAAAAAAAACTGCAGTAAGTTAAGTAGTAGCTAACTTTAAATTAGGCAACATTTATCATAATATGAGATATTATCAAAATAACTGGAAGAAGAAAAGAAAAGAAGAAAGAAGAGGAAAGAGAGAAAAAGAGATAGACTGCAATGAATTTATACATATACAGAATAAATAAATGAAATACATACATGTTTACAAGTAAAGGCTTTCACTGTTCTTTATCTTCTTTCTTCCCCTTCCCTCACCTCTCTCTCCCTTTCTCATTTTTCCTGTTGATTCTACTTTTCTAGCCTCTGGAAGCCAAAGATATATGAAAAGGCCCAAAATATTCCAATAATCCTGTACTCAACCATAGATTTTGTTGTTCTGTAGCTTAAAATGTGTTTTACAGAAGAAAAACAATAACCAAACCATTTCTCAGCCGATCGTCTCTTGCTAGTGACATCATCAAGCCGATTCGCATTACCTAGAATGTGAAGTAAAAGGGAAGAAATGGTTCCAAGGCTAACCGAGAGGTTCAGCGAGAGAGAGTTAGATCATGAAATTGCTGCATGAGGTAAGCAAAGTACAGAAAATTGTCTCTAATGACAGATCGGTAGGAAACTGCCAAAATACAGGAAAAATACACACTTTACAAGTGTACTCACGGCTCCATGAACTCCTTAGGTCCCAAACTGTTAAACATTCATAGAAGAAATGCCTTTGCAACCACGGAACATATTCATAATGTGTACTACAAAAAATCTTAATTACAGCACATATGCACATCAGACATCACTTTTTAACCAGTATAGATTCCCATATGCCTTCTTATTAATTAATTAAAAGGAAAGAGAAGAAAAGAAAAAACAAAAAAAGATAAGTCTAAACAGTCTGACATATTTGTATAAAACATCACCTGAAGAGATGTGCAGCATGGGTCTATATCATCTCATTTGAAAACTCATTTCATTGAAGCTTAATTCATTGACACATATTCACTGAAAGCTCACTTCACTGAAAACCCAATTCACTGAAAGCTCACTTCACTGAAAACCCATTTCACTGAAACTCATTTCGTTGAAAGGTATATATGGTCTTTTCTCCACTGTTGTGTGATCCTGGAGTTAGTATATAAAGTAAGGGGGGTGTGGAGGGCATAACCCCTCCCCCCACATATTGTAAATATTTTAAAGCATATAGATGGATACTTACAAGTGTAAATGAAAAAAATCTTCCAGAAGACAACATATAACCAATTTATGTGTAGGGCTTTGCCCCCACCACCCGAGTGTGGGGGACTGTGCCCCCTCACACCCCCCTTACTTTATATACTAACTTCTGGATCGCACAAGAGTGGGGAATATGCCATATATACCTTTCAACGAAATGAGATTCAATGAAATGGGTTTTCAGTGAAGTGAGCTTTCAGTGAATTTGGTTTTCAGTGAAGTGAGCTTTCAATGAATATGTGTCAATAAATTAAGCTTCAGTGAAATTAGTTTTTAATTAAATGATATAGACCCATGCTGCACACATACCCCACACCATTTACATTACCTGAACAATTGTGTAACATATATACCATGCAGTATTTACATTATGTAATTTCATTCAACAGGAATAATAAAACAAATCTTGTAATCAATGTTACCCATCAAAGTATATGTAAGAAAGAGGAAGAAAACTGTTATAAAAGTATGTTATTTTCTATCTTATGAATTTACCATGAGATTCAAAGAGGGAAATGTGAAATGTGAAATCTGTACAGTATTTGGGAAATCTGTACAGAAGAAAGAGAAAGGAAAAGAAAAACATTTTTCTTACTTTAGACCTCCCCCTAGTGAGTCCCAACATTTTCTTATATCTTAAATAGAATGTTATTGAATGTATAGAGACATATAAATATTAACTTTGTGGAGATATAAAGTATGGAAAGAAAATTAAGTAAAACTATTATGTTATGAAGTAAGTACTATTATTATAAGTTAGGTTTAAATATTTGAAATAGAAAATAAGAGATTATGTGTAACTGTAATGAAAAGAAAAATAGTAAATTATGACAGGCATAATTAAGGTATGAATGAAGTATTATAGATAAACAACAAAAAGGAGAAGAGAAGGTCTTACCTTGAATGTATAACATAACAAAATTGTTAATAAAATAAAGTCCATAATGTTAACATAGTTTATGAGTAAACTGTGTTATATTACATTTGTTTTTTAGTCTCTTGTTTCTCGGTAGATTTCCGTGTAGAATTAGAAGCCATTCTTTTAAGAGAAGGGTTAGCCCAATCCATTTCTTCTATTTTTTCTAGCAATTTGTGTTTTTTTAACAAAAGTCAGAGCAGACTCAAGATCCTCAAACACCGAAGGACCCTCAGGGAGAAAAATCTTCAACCTTGCAGGAAACAAGAAGTGAGTCTTAATCTGAACCTTTTTCAGTTCTTTAATCAAAGCTAAGAAAGCTTTTCTCTTGGCAATTATCATTGTTGAGTAGTCATTGTTGAAATGAATGACAGAGTCATTATATTTTAAAAGAGATTTCAACCACGCAGTTTTTAAAATTAGATCTTTATCAGATGAAGAGAGAAATTTTACTATGACTGATCTTGGTCGTTTACTATTAGTGCTGCTTAATGATGTAAGTGACCG
Organism: Protopterus annectens; assembly: GCF_019279795.1. Taxonomy (NCBI): domain Eukaryota; kingdom Metazoa; phylum Chordata; order Ceratodontiformes; family Protopteridae; genus Protopterus; species Protopterus annectens. The sequence goes on along the minus strand of NC_056729.1, from coordinate 1,276,045,259 downwards.
GTGGGCTCTCTCTATTCTAAAAGACAAAGCCTCAGGTAAATCCAGAAATTTTAGTAACCGAGTTCATAGGTTCATAGTTTCATACTAGGCTATCTGTCCTTGGGCATTTATAAGCCTAGCCAGAGTGTGTTTGGCTTTCGCCACCCATTTTAAATTAATTTTGCTATGCCCTTTTTCGAGGTTAGTATACTGTGCCTCTGTCTAACAGTGACACAGAAGTGATACCCGGGGTAAACCTACGAGCTCCCATCCACTCATCAAGATTCCTCTTGAAGAGAGTCAATGAGGGACTCTGCCTAAACTGGATTGGGATTTTATTCCAGAGTGAAGGGAGCCTCTGGGTTATGAATCTGTCCCTCCAGCATGTCCTATTTATTTCAGTGCTGAGGTTCAAGTCTCTTGAGAGCATAGCTCGATGGGATTTGGATTTTCTGAGGTGTAGCATGTCCATTAATTCTGGGTTGGACATGGCTTTATACGTCAGGCACAGATCACCTCTGAGCAGGCGGTATGCCACTGAGTAGAGCTGGAGTTTCTTTAACCGGGCAGCATATGGCATCTGTTTGAGCCATTTGATCCTCTTGGTGAGGTACTTTTGGAGTCTTTCCAGTTGCTGCAGGTGTCTGGTAAGGTACATCCCAAAAGGGGCATTGTACTCAATTATGGGCCTGATGAGGGATGAGTAAAGAGGCACGATGACCTCCCCTGATCTAGATGTGAATCCCTTCATGATTAGGTGGGCTATATAAAATGTTTTTCTAACCACTTTGGCCACGTGGTTGTCAAATGAGAGATAGCTATCAACTTGGGTCCCCAGGTCCCTAATTACTTCTTCCATACTTAATGGATAACCACCTATGTGGTAATTTGTGGGCACTTTCTTTTTGCCAAAGGGGATGACTATACAATTTTTGGTGTTTAGCTTGAGGTCATGGCTCTGGCACCAGTTGTCTGTTTCTATGAGGCCCTTTTGGAGGATGCTTGTGTTGGCTGGAGAGTCGATTATGGTGCCCAGTTTGCAGTCATCTGCAAACTTGGTCAGCCACAGTCCTTCCGTGTTGGCCTGTACCTCCGAGAAATATATACCGAACAAGAGAGGTCCTAGGACTGAGCCTTGTGGGATGCCACTTGTAACTGGTTTGGAGTCTGACATGGCTCCAGCAATTCTAACCATGTGGGTTCTGTCCTTGAGCCAGTTTGCAACCCATCTGGTGACATTGGGGTTTATATTTAAGCTGGTGAGCTTATCTATAATGCCCGAGTGGGGTATTGTATCGAAGGCTTTTGCGAGGTCCAGGTAGGCTGTGTGGACCACCTTCCCCTCATCAATGGCCTTGGTGACTGTTTCAAAGAAATTGACCAGGTTTAAGGGGCAGGATCTGCCCTTAACAAAGTCGAACTGGGTAGGATCCAGTGTCTGTAGGTCCCCAATATCTTTATTTATGAGGTCCATGATGATTCTTTCCATAGCTTTGCAGACCAAGCTAGTCAGGCTTATGGGGCGATAGTTTCCAGGATCCATTGAGGCATCACCTTTGTGGAGAGGGACCACTATTGCTGTATGCCACTCTTTGGGTACATATGCTGTAGTAAGGCTGAAATTGAACAGTAGTTTTATGTTTGGGTTTAGCTCTTCTTGGAGTTCATGTAGGACGCAGCCCGGGACACCATCTGGTCCCACTGATACTGTGTTTTTTGCTTTGGAGAGGGTGGCTCTTACCTGAGCATCTGAGATGTCAGGGAGGCAGCACTATGCTGGGATAGATATTTGCCCTTTTGGTGGGGAGGGGGGAAGAAGTTTGCGCTGAACCTGTCAGCTAGGATGTTGGCAATGTCTGTGGGTTCGATGTATTTTTTGTCATTTTTGACTAATTCTGAGCATATCTGGGAATTCCCACCCTGGTTCCTAACATAACTAAAGAAAGCCTTGTGGATTATCCTTAGTGTCCTGTGCAATTTTTCTCTCGAAGATGGCCTTAGACGATTTTATGAGTGCCCATAGTTTTTTGCTAATACTGATCAGAGATGCTTTCCCTTTTTGGGATTTTCTCTATCATGTAGTAGCTTCCTCCTTCTATTGTATAGTTTGTTTATGGCTGGGGTCCACCAGACAGGACGTCTGCCTTTGGAGGATTGGGTCTTGGTTTTATTTGGGATTGCATGATCCATGCATTCCTGAAGGTGTTCATAGAATGCGTTTATAAAGGATTCTGCAGTCTGGGCCGTATCTTTCACAGGCTCGGGGGCTTTGAAGGATTCCACCTCGGTTTTGAGGAGTGTGAAATTTGCTTTAGAGAAGTTTTTTACTGAGGTTTTCTGGCCAGGGGGTGGGGTCGGGATGTGAATATCCAGTGAGATTAGTTTATGGTCTGATCTTACCAGTGAGGGTTACAATTGTGGTCTGGAACATAGAGTCCCCATGTTGGTGATGATCAGGTCCTGTATGTTTTCCCCTCTTGTGGGAGTGGTAAAAAGTTGTTCCACAGCATTTGAGTTTATAAATTCTAGGAACCTTTGGGCTATGGTGTTGGAGCTAGAGTAATGCTCCCAGTCTATGTTTGGGTAGTTGAAGTCGCCCATTATAATGGTGTTTGGAGAGACCTTCATATTTACCAGTGTTCTTAGGAAGGCCGAGTGGGGTTCCTGGGTTTGGGTGGGTGTTCTGTAGCAGGCTATAAACTGGAAGGCAGTTTTACCCACTGTTAGTTGCACATGGATAGTCCCTGATGTTTCATGCTGTGCCACCAACCTGGAGGTGTGGGTATCTTTGACGGATATTGATACTCCCCCTCCTTTTGTGGTTCAGTCCAAGTTTTGGGGCTGAAAAGCATGGTATTAGGTATAACTTGGTAGTGCTGGGGTGCTCTTGGGAGCCTTGAACCAGGTTTCTGTTACTGCACAGATATCGATGTTCTCCATGCTAAGGAGAGTTTTGAGTGTGTGCATCTTGAGGTTTAGACTTCTGGCATTGAGTAGCATTACTCTTAGTTTCTTATTCCTTGTGATACCTATGGAGCTGGGTTTTTCTTTTGAGCCTTGCCTAAAAAGGCACTATGGGGGAAGCAAGAGCCTTTGCCAATATCTGAAAGCCTAGGGGTGTCAGGTGCAAGCCGTCCTTAGCAAAGCATCGTGGCTTGCCGAGCATGTTATCCCAGGCTGACTGGCACTGGATCCCCTTTGAATGACACCAATACTTAAACCAATTGTTGAAACTGATCATCTTGTCTTCATATTGTGGCATCATTCTTGGTGAGGGTAAGATGCTACTCAAGGTCAGGGTCATACCGGCCTGGGCTACATGCTCAGAGAGCTCCTCTATGTCTCTTTTCATGTAGTCCAGGGAGGTACATCTCAGGTCATTCACACCAGCGTGGACAATGACTGAGTCATATTTGTACTTGCCTTGGAGTGACCTGAGTGCTTGTGTTATGTGGCGGATCCCAGCGCCCGACAGGCAGCTCACCGTGACCTTCTCCTTGTTCAGCCTGGTGAGCGGGACGTCAGTGTGCCTGATGATAGAGTCACCTATTAAAAGTGTATCAGGTGTGTTGTTTAGCCTTAAGAGCTGTAACTGTTCAGCACACTGGCTTTGTGAGCTATGTCTTGCACGTGTTTTGTTTTGGGGTAGCGGTTACTTGGGTGTCTGCTTTGGAGGTCTCTGCTGCTTAGGCAGATTTTTATTTAGAGCCTCCGAGTATGTTTTTGTGTGTTTATGTGTTTGGTTTGCTGTCGTGGTAGGTCTATGTGAGACTGGAATCGTAGTGAGTGTGGTTTCCTTCTCCTCCTGACTGGTTATGCCAGTACTGAGTTGAGAGAGCTTAGCTTCCAGTTTGGCTATATCTCTCACGTGTTGGAATTTGTTGGGAGGAGAAGAGGGTTGTCTGTGTACATGAGGCAGTTGTAACATTGCCTCAAGATTCTCAGATTCACCAGCTGGACCGGAGAGGAGATTGACAACTGACCTTTAGACATGCTAGAATAGTATTGGGAATTCCTTTATAATTGAAAAAAAGGGCAAATGGGTTACAAGATACTCAAGGGGAGTTTGTGAGGGTGTAGTGTTTTAATTTTTTAGTGCTGACTTATATAATTGCTTTAGTGAGCAAGTGCCAGGTAACTTAACTGCAATGTGTTACAGGTAACTTAAATGCAAAAATGACAAACAGTAACTTTCTTTCAAGTGAAACAAGGAAGTAAGTACAGTAAGCAATGCAGATATCACTAGGGATCCACAGAAGCGCTGAAAAGTCATGTTTTAGGTGGAATTAGCGTTTCAGGGAAATAACAAGCAAACAAACAACAAGCATACAAACAAAGCTAGATTCAGCAGGCCTGGATCTAGTCTATGCTACAGCAAACAAGGTGTACCAATTTCAGTAAGAAACAATTCAAATATGCAGGCACTATAAGCCTTTAACCAGAAATTCCCAGCTCAGAAGGGCAGAGTCCAGCCTCTCCTCCCACAAGAGTGCAGACCACAAACCTTCTTAATGTAAAATAACTGGCCTGAAGCCCAAGTGCTTAACATGTCAAGTGTTGAGAGAGCTTGACATGTTATTTCCTTCTATGTTTTCCTGAAGTCCGAAGATCCCGATATTATTCCGATGTGATCTGTTCTCTAAATCATCCAGTTTATGTTGTAATGAAGTGTTTTGCTTAAGTAGAAATTCTGTTATTTTTGTTTTCTAGTAATCTGCCATCAAAGTCTGTCAGAGATTCTTCGATACTTGTTATTTGGATCTTTTGCTGTTTTAAATCATCATGAAGCAAATCCATCTGCTTAGTAGCTTTTTCTTTAAAATTATCAATTTTAAAGTCAATCTTGTCAATCTTTGTGGTGAGGTCTTAAATATTAGTTATTAGAGTTTGTAGTTCTTTTTTAGACTGGAATCCTGACTGCTTGTCTTAGTGAAGCTCATGATGAAATTCTTCCAGATGAGATAAAGTTATTCTGATGAAATTTTGACTGGAAAATATGTCCACTTTCGATTTAAGTAGATATTCCTGTAGAGAATGTTAAATACTATCAAGTTATGCAGAAATAAATCTAATTTTCATTTATAGGAGGCAAAATTCCAGTGAAGATATTTTTCCTTTAGTGAAGCTTGTGAAATCTGTTGCTACACAGTGTGCATGCTGGCCACACAGCTACTTTCTTTTTTCTTTGAAGTATACCAAGATATAATTTTGCCATATAAATATGCTTTTAAGGCATCCCATAAATATTTCATAGATATATCTTCTATGCAATTACTAAGCATAAAGTCTGCAATTTCTTTTAAGAGATATTCATTAAACTCTTAATTTGTTATATAAGCGGGTATCTCTATATGTTTTATAGGATTACTAACATTTTGCTTTAATGTTAATTGAAAATGTATTGTGTTGTGGTCTGAGAGTGGACATGTTACAGACTTAACTTTGTCTAATCTATTTATTAAGCCAGTAGATATGTATACTCTATCAATTCTAACTTGTGTTCCATGTGTATGTGAGTAGTGTGTAAAAAAAGAAAATCTGGTTCTGAAAAATCATGTATATCTCTGACTTGAATTAAAGCAACACATTTTTTTAGTTCTTTGGCAGGTGCAGACACTTTTCTCTTCTAATGGAGTTAGAATCTTCATCTTTTAAGATACAGTTAAAATATTCTGTTATTACAATGCTCCCTCTTGTAATGTAGACAATTTGCTCCATTTGTTTCTTACCACTCCTGATTCCTATTCCAGAAAAACAATACAAATCTACAAAGGTATAATACTTCCTATTAATGCCTAATATTATGGAACATAACAAGCCTTTATCATCTTTATAAGAGTTAATTACCTTAGGTATAGGCATAATATGTTTCCATAATATGGTGCATCTCTTTTTCTGAATATGGTAAGAGCTAGACAATACAATATATGTATTAGTATGAAGTATGTCAATGTCTGTTTGTATTTAAAATTTATTTAAATTCCCTCTCTTAAAACTATTATTTAAGCCATTAATGTTTAAAGATATGCAGTGCAAACAAGACATGAAGCTGAAGTATTGATTTTATACAAGTGTTTTCCATATATGTCAAATAGTGAATATACCTTTGGATCACTTCTCTAAATATGTGCAACTCAAAGAAAATTATATATTCATTAATAAAAGTTCTGATGAGTATTGCCATAAAAATATATTAGCAGATACCCAAAAAGATAAACTAACTTTCATTAAATGGAAACCTTTATTGACAAAGTCTTTCAAACCCTACATGGAGTCTAAAGCTCCCTGATTGGATAGTAAGACTATCCAAACAATTCCACCCATTCAAAAGGAAGCAAAGATAAGAACCCACCCTCCTCTCCTCTATAATTATGGTGATATTTCTTTAGCTGTATGCCCCCCTGCACCCCACACCCCCTACTTTAATATCTTCACTCCAAGACTGCACTACAGTGGGGAAAAGGAAAAAATTTCCTTACCCGCACCGTAGTACAATGCACTTTCATGTGAGTATGTCTGGCCATTAAGCCTTCTGTGAAAAGCACCATTGAGCATGAGCCCGAGACCCATATATATATATATATATATATATATATATATGGGTCTACTTCACATAATCGAACACCCAAATGTTCAACTTTCATATGGCTGAGACCATATGATTAAACATCTGAATGTTCAAAAATGTGAAAAAACAAAAAAATTAAAAAAAATAAATAAATAGTGCTAGCAGGGGGGCAAGCTCCCCCTGCACCCACTACACCACCCCCTATTTAAATATACCAACTCTGACATCGCTCTACATTGTGGTGAAGGGAAATCTTTTCATTCCATGCTCTGTGGATATCCCCATTCAGACTGCTTGAACTTTTAAAAGTTTGATCATATGGTCTAGGCAAATATGAAAGTCGAGCTTTTAAAAGTTCGACTTTCTGAATGTATATATATATATATATATATATATATATATATATATATATATATATACTCATACATTACTACAGTATATTCCTGAGGACAATATCTTTATGTTCACATGCAGAAAACTTTGAACAGCTATATATTAGTACCCATTCAGGACTGTACTTGTTGATCAGGTAGTCCAATATATTTAGGATACAGATAGTTTATTTTTTCTTTCCCATTTTTCTATCCATTTCCACTCCCCTCTTTTTCTCCTTTCCCTGTCAACATATTATCTAACTGACCATTTAATTCAAGAACTTTGTTTTGATACATTGGTTAACACGAAGAAACAAAAATGTACTTTCAAAGTTCTATTGTATTTTATCAACATTAAATATTTGTAATAATGAATAATAAATTTCTCTCGTGACTTATAAACAGATATTTTAACGCTCTTGTGAAATAGTCGAATGTTATTGCATTCATTATCATCTCAGTAAATGACAATTGTGACCTATAATACTCCTGGTCATATGTTATATCTGAGTGATGTCCGACAAAACATATTTCAGTGTTTATTTTATGCCCATACCATGCAGTCAAGAACAAAGCCCAATAATAATAATAATACTGCATGTATTATGCTTAGTGTATGTGACCCTATGACTCTATTGCTATTGCCCAGAGTTGTCAAATAGTTATCGACTATTCACCAGTGCTTTCAGACATTAAATCTGTTGCTGCCTAATATGGGCTCTTCCTTCATGTGTGTAATCTTGCTTTTAATTGATATATGTCTTGTAAAAGCAAATATGGCAAATTGCAATAAAAACGTAACACAAATTAAGGAAACCAGCAATTTCTGAGAACCAATGTACTCCTTATAGATTGTTTTTTGCAAGAAGCAAGCCAACCTAAATAGCAGTCTAAGGGATGTATCCCCACACCCTCACTATTTATAAATGTACAGACCTCATAACTGTGTACAGAGAATGTAGAATAATCCATGGAATAATGGTCTCATATTTAGTATATGATAACACCATTTCACATATATATTATTGCAGTTTGGGGGATCACACTTACATGTCTCATAATTTCAACTTGTTATCACTACCTTCTACCATTGCTACTACTGTGAGGATTGGAAGAGGTCATAATTGAGGTATGCCATGCACTGAACAGCCTTGGTAGAGGACAGACAATAAGTATCTTGCTGATTATGTTGTAGGACTATTTAGCTATTATAAATTAATATACTAGCTCTTCTGTTGCACATTTTTAGGGAAAGTAACAACTTCCTCAAAGGGCAAATCTAGTAGTCTTACTTCATTTAATATGAATTCATTTTCAGATTGGCTCTTTAGTCTGTTCATATTTGAAAAGTAACAGGAAGACTATCTACTCATGTAAGCACATATAAATGCATCTGTCATTTGATAAATCTACATTCTAACAGTAATGCAGCAAAATATATTTCCAAAAAGTATTCATTTTTTGGACTTTAGTGGTGTATATCATCAAAGCAACTCATATTATATATATATGTATATATATATATATATATATATATATATATATATATATATATGTATAATGAAAAACTAAGCTCTTATTCAGTGTCCTCAAATTAATACCATTAAAAGACACATTGTTATCTTAACAAAAGGATCCTGTGAAGCTATAACATAAAATATGTATGCAACTGTCCAAAACAGCATATAAGACAGCCTTTTCCAATTAGAAATGAAAGCACTGCACATAAGAAATGAATAATTACATAGTCTATTAGAAATAATGGCATTGCCTTACTGTCCCTACCCACCGACTGTTTCAAAGGAAAATGGGCGTGAACAGAATAATTAGCATGTCTATTGACTGTGATGTAGTATGCAAAAGAAGCATGACTGACATGCTATACAGATCCACTCATGACATAATGTATGCATTTTTATAATTTTGAAAGAACTACTGTCTTAATTGTATGGATTTATCCTTTGATCTAAAACAATCAGAACATTAGCTAAGAAAGGAACTCCTCATATGTAAAAACAAATGAAATACAAATGTTAATGACAAAATGCAGAGTGGTGCTAATGCTAAAGTTATGTGTTAATTATCCATGCCTGGGAAAAGAAAAGCAAACACATATCAAATGTAATATGTATAATATGTATAATATGTATAATATGTCAGATAAATAGAGACATCAAAGTGATAGATTTGTAATGCAACTTGTTTATCTTCATATGCATGTAATTAGAGCTGAAGATTTTTTGGCTGCAGTACAGCCAGGATTAATGGAGTAAAGCAGTAGTATTTTATGTAACTTATTATTATGTATAGAAAATATATTCAGCATAAGTGTATCAGTTAAAATGTATGTGAAATATATTACCAAAAATCTGTAAATTATTAAGTATCTTTCAATGCGGTATTAAGGGTTTTGGGAATTATGTAGTAATCAGTCAGAACTGCTAGGGTAGAGATGAAACAACCTTGATCAATCAAATTAGTGCTGAAAACCACTTTACAAGTAAGAGATGTGAATTGTATCGTCAGAATTGCCTTAAGTGCACACATCTCATACATATCATGAGGGACCTAATTAAACAGCATGCCACTAGGAAATCAAAAGAATAACTGCTTGGTTGTACTACATACCTTTCAAATGTCCAGACCCCCACAGAATGTCAAGACTTTTACATTACAATAAAACTCAGAACCAAGTTACATACCATACAAACACACAAAGCACTGGAAAGCACCATCACACTAAGCACACAGTTTATTTAAATGGATTTAGCACTTTTGTCTAGGTAATTCACAGACTTCCTCAGAATCGAATAAACCAAACAATTAAAACTATTTAAATATCCCTCCTCCAACATCACATGACTTTTTCCACCAATAATAAAAAATATATATATATATATATATATATATATATATATATATATATATATATATATAAAACCTAAATACAATAACATTGAGCAGTATGAACAATCAGTATTAAATGTACATAATAATAAAAATATAAATTATAACCCCAAAGCATCAACAAATATGAACATAATTATTTAATTTATACTTTATAAGCTGAACGTTTTAAAATACTAATAATTGAAATATGCTCATTAAGACATGGTGGCATACATGCATTCAACCTGAGTTGCCACAAAATTTCTTTCCTTTCTATCAAATCATTCCATGGCCCACATACAGGATTTTTATGTACACAATCTACCCCAAAAAATACAAATTCATGCTCAGGATATTTGCTCACATGTTTATATAAAGAATTTCTGGCCTGCTTATTTTTTATATCCTGCAGATGTTCATAAATCCGTTCTTTAAATTTACGCTGAGTCTTACCAATATAAAAACTATCAGAGTTTTTACACTTGAATAAGTAAATAAGACCCATGGAATTACATGTAGAATGAAAGAAGAAATACACAAAGTGATTGTTGACCCTAATCTTAGCTGATTCCAAAATGTGTTTACATTGGGCACAAAAAACTCATTTAAATCAGTCCTTACTCTTGTTAGTCTAAATACAAGCTTGTTTTCCACTCTCAAATAAATCCTTTAAAGCTCTATCTCTTTTGTATACAGATTTTGGGCTTTTCCCCTACAAGGTCAATTAATCTATCAAAACATTGAAAAATTCTCCAATTATTATTAAGGGTCCTATAAATAAATTCATGTTCCTGCATGAAGGGTGGTAATAAGTGAAGATGTAAAACCTTCCATAACCAGGGCCCCTGTGTTCACCCTTGGGTGAACATGTCTTGCTGTAAGAATTGGAATCAACTCACCCGCATGCCTTTTCTTCTTTACTTTTAAATAAATTCACTTACCAGGTATTTTGGATGTCCCCTGGCACAAAATATGTCCAGCAACTTGTTACCCTCCATTTCAAAAATCTGGTCATCAGAAACCATATGGGTTAGTCTAACGAATTGTCCTTTGACAATTCCTCTTTTTTGATGTTGTGAGTGACAGCTTGCATAATGTAATAAGACATTGGAGTAAGTTGGCTTCCTATAAATACTACTAACGATCACCCCCTTAGTGACGTTTCATGACCAAAACATTCAAATAGCTAACACTATCACGACTAATCTTGTAAGTAAACGTTGGTGTAGTAGAGTTCAGATGTTCAACAAAAACTTGTGCTTCCCATTCAGTAATGTCCCAAGCTATAAATATATCATCCAAAAATTGTGCATAAAGTTGTCATGGTACAGTTCAAAACAACTAAAAACACGCTGTTTCTCCCACTGCAACATTATAATATTGGCAAATAAGGAGGCACAACTGGCCCGCATAGCTATTCCCTTTTTTTGCTTAAAATAGTGACCATCTATATGCATGAAATTGTACTTCAAAACCAACTCCAAAAGAGTGTCTAAGACATTTATCTCATTGGTCTCAAAAACAGCTGCCTCAGCCAAAAAATCATGAAACATATCCATACCCTGAGCATGTGGAATTACATTAAATAAATTCACAACACCCACTGTCAGAAATGCTAAGTTGTGAACTTATCTCACATCCCTTAATTTTGACAAAAAAATCCCATGAGTCCTTACACAAATGGTTATATCCATTTAACAAACCTTTGACCTTCATGTCAATATATTCAGATAAAGGATACATGATAGAAGTTCTAGCACTGACTACAGGTTTTATAGAGGGGGATCTACCAAACACCTATGAATCTTTGGAATGCCAAAAATTGAAGGAATGATTGGAAATTTGGTATTCAAATATTTATAAATGTCTTCAGAGATATGGCATTGATCTAAAATGTCCCAAAGAAAAAAACAAGTCTTGTTATATGACACATTTATATAATTAAGGGAGGTTTCTTCATAAAACACTTCATCAAATAAATGTGCATGCATTTTACTTACATATTCAGCCTTACTCATAATTACAATACCCACTCCCTTATCGGGCTTCATTACCCTGATGGTTTTGTCCTGTGTTAATTCCATCAACATTAACAATTCAGTCTTATTCAAGTTGTTAAAACATGGTCCCCCATTGTGTTGCACAAAATTCCTAAAGTCACTATCACATAATTTTTCAAAAATAATAAGTGGCAAACATAATGGTGGGTTAAATGCTACTTCTTTGTAGCAGATTCATATCAAACTCCTTATTAGTATGTCTAAGCAATAACTTAAAATTCACTTTTCTAAGAAACATCTTTAAATCTAGTAACACATCTTTGACCTTGAAATGCACATTTGAAACAAAAGTCTGTCCTTTACTAAGCAATTCCACAAAGGCCTCACTGTAAATGTTAGTTGTATGGTTATAAATTTTAAAGTTACCTGAAATGTTACTAATAATTACAGGTACATTTTCAAAAGATTATACCAAAGCAGGAGACAAACAACCATTATTCATCATTTCATCCTCCTGCTGTTATAAGTTACTTCAATGTTCTGCCATCTCTGCTGGTTCGAATGGTTCTGACCATTGTTGTAATTTTGTTGGTTCCTCTGGTTTCTTATCCTTTTGAATCTCCTCAGAGGACCCCATTCTAAAGGGATATCAACTTGATAATTCTGGTCTGCTGTAACATCCACCATGACAGTCTCCTCTCTCAAATGATAATTCCCCCTCCACTGAGCGCCTATTGGCTTAGGATAGGCTCTTCCTTCTTGATACTCATGACAATCTCTTTCCAAGTATGCCACCAAGTCTTAATAAGCATATTTCAATTATTAGTATTTTAAAACTTTTATCTTATAAAGCTGGGCGGCCACAGTGGTGCAGCGGTTAGCATTGCCGCCTCACAGCAAGAGGTTCTCTGGTTCAATTCTCGGCTGGGGTGCCTTCTGTGTGGAGTCTGCATGTCCTCCCTGTGGTCGCGTGGGTTTCCTCCAGGTGCTCCAGTTTCCTCCCACATCCCAAAGACATGCAGTAGGTGGATTGGACACTCTAAATTGGCCCTAGGTGTGAGTTTGTGCATCTGTGTGCCTTCTGTGGAAGGTTGGGTGCTGGGCTGGCAACTCGACACTGTAAAATTCCACTGCCAATCATGAGCGGACAGGTGATCCGCTGTGGTGACCCCTAACCGGGAAAAGCCAAAAGAAGAAGAAGATCTTATAAAGTATATTTTAAATAATTATTTTCATATTTGTTGATGATTTGGGTTGTATTTTGTATTATTATGTACATTTAATACTGCTTGTTCATATTGTTAAATGGTATTGTATTTAAGTTATATATATTTTTTTATTGGTATAAAAGGTCATGTGATCTTAGAGGAGAGATATTTAAATGGTTTTAATTGTTTGGTTTATTTGATTCTGAAGAATTCTGTGAATTACCTAGGTAAAAACATTCAATCCATTTAAATAAAATGTGTGCTTGGTGTGACGGTGCTGTCCAGTGCTTTGGGTACTTTTACACCACACCTTCAATTCACTCCTGATGTAATCTGTGGTTTTCAGCCAAATCAGGGAGGTCCAAGGTCAATAAACAGTGACATAAGCAAAGAACCTAGAATCCTTGCTGTATCAGTCACAATCCAGTATATCTGGCACCGAGAAGGTTGTCTGCACAAACACTATGAACACCACACCTCTAATACTACTCACACCTGTACAACACAATCCTACATATGCAAAGGTTCTCAACAAAAACATACCTAAACAAAAGAGACCTCCAAAGCAAAAACACACATGCGCATCACAACCCACAGCACCAAGTATCACGCATAGTACATATGTCTGTGTCTCACAGTCTCTAAGGCCCAGCCAGAAACCCAACATGCCAGTCATAGGAGACTGTATCGTGAGACACACAGATGTGCCGCTCACTAGGCTAGACAAGGAGAAAGTCGCATTAAGTCACTTGTCAGGTGCAAGAATCCACTATATCACACACGTGATCAAGCCTCTTAACAACAGGTACTGTTATGAATCTGTCATAGTCCATGTTGGTGCGAATGACTTGAGACATACCTCTCTGGACTATATCAAGAGAGACATGATTGAGCTAGCTGAATATGTGTCACAGGCAGGTATCTCTAGCCTAAAGTAGCCACCTTGCCATCACCCAGAATGATGCCTCAATACAAACAGAAAATGCTTGACTTGAACAATTGGCTTAGTTACTAGAGTCATTCCAAGGGAATCCAGTACCTGGCAGCCTGGGAGGACATGACTGACAGACCAAAATGTTTTGTAGAGAATGCCTTCATCTGTCTCCCCTGGGCTTCAGGCTTCTGGCAAAGACTCTTACCTCCCCCATAGTGCCTTTTTTAAGGCAAAGTCATGAGCAGAAAATTACCAACATGAAAAATTATTCTAAATGAAATTTAAAGGTCATGCTGCTAAATGTTAGGAGTCTTAGAATGAAACTGCACTCATTGCAAGCCTTCCTTGCCCTGGAGAATACTGACATTTGTGCAGTCATTGAAACCTGGTTCAAAGCTGAGGAGAGCACCACAGCCTTACCAGGTTACGCATCCTACCATACTTTCAGACCCCAAATGGAGGGCTACAAAGCCAAAGGAGGAGGAGTTTCAAAATTTATCAAAGACATACACATCTCCAGGCTGGTCAAATGGCATGACGCACAGGAGATACTCCAAGTGCAGTTAACTATTGACAAAACATCTATTCAAATCATAGCTAGCTATAGACCCCCAACAATAACTCAGGATGCTCAATCCACTTATCTGGACTTTTTTGAATCCATCAAGATTCAACCCTGTACCCTGATTCTGGGTGACTTAAACTACCCAACCATAGAGTAGAAGACCTATTCTAGCCCAAACATGAATTCCCAGAGATTCCTCGACTTTGTCAATGCCAATGCATTGGATCAGCTGGTCAACACTCCTATGAGAGGTGAAAATATCATGGACCTGGTCCTAACTGACAATACTAGCCACTGTAGCACTCCTACAGTGTCATCCTCCTTGGTAAGATCCGACCATATAGTGATCACTTTTGAAGTCACCATCTCCCCTGACCCCCACCCCCCACTTACTAGGGTCAAACAAAAAAAAACTTTCCAAAGCTGACTATAATCTCCTCAGAGCAGGTATAAGCAGCTTCACAGCCACTGTCCCTTCAGCTGGAACTAGCACTAATGTCTAAGCCTACACCAAAAAGCTATATGAGCACCTACTTAGCTGTATGGACTCAGCAATACCTGACAGGACCAAATTATCGTTCTCAAGGAAGAGCAAACCTGTCTGGTGGACAGCAGCAATAAACAAACTCTATAATAAAAGGAAAAAAAATGTTGTTTAGGAACAAGAGAGCAGGTGCCAAGTTGGAAGTAATCTCTCCTTTGTCTGAACAAGCAAATAAGGTCACTGGTGAAATCCTCTAAGACTAACTTTGAGTCCAAATTGGCCACATCCACTCAGGGCAATCACAAGGCCTTCTTCACATATGTCTGCAGTCTCAAAGGTAGCACCCAAATCTGCTCTGAACTGGTGGTCAATAATACCACAAATCCCATAGATATAGCCAACCTGCTGGCAGGTAGGTTCAGTGAAAACTTCATTCCCATGTCCCTCTATCAGTAAACCAGGACATCCCCAGCACCTGCCTCTCTGCTCATCACCAGGGAGCAGGCCTTCAATGCCATCTCAAAGGCAAAAAATACAGTCTCCATGGGATACGATAACATCCCTGGCTGTATCCTACATGAACTCAGGCATGAGCTGTCAGCTTCATTAGGCACCCTATTCAACCAAAGCCTGAGCATCAGCTTCATCCCAGCTGAATAGAGAACAGCCACTGTCATCCCTCTACACAAAGGTGAATCTTGCACTGACCCAGGCAGTTATAGACACATCAGCCTAACTAGCCTGATCTGCAAGGTCATGGAACACATTATCGTGACCTTAAAAACAAGGACATTGGCAAACTCCATAAGCTTGACCCCACACAGTTTGGTTTTGTCAAAGGGAGATCATACCTGTTAAACTTGGTTGACTTCTTCATAACATTCACCAAAGCCATGGAGAAGGAGAAGATAGTGCACACCATTTACCTTGACCTAGCCAAAGCCTTCAAGACTATTCCCCACTCAGGCATAATAGATAAACTCTCTTAGCTAGGCATCAACCCACATGTTACTAGACGGGTAGCTAACTGGGTCACTGATAAAACCAACTCATTCAAAATAGGGGAAGCCACATATAGTAGTAGACCCGTTATAAGTGGTGTACCCCAAGGATCAGTCTTGGGGCCTCTACTGTTTGGGATATACTTTCCTGAGGTGCAAGCCAAAACCAGTGGTCTTTGGCTGACCAAGTTTGCAAATGACTGCAAGCTGGGAGCTGTCTTAAATTCCCCTAGTGATGTGAATATCCTCCAAGAGGACCTTACCAAAATTAATGACTGGTGCCAGAAGCATGGCCTTAAACTGAATGCCAAGAAATGCATCATCATCCCTTTTGGGGAAAATGGCATCCCCACTAATTGTCACATTAATAACAATGTACTAAACACCCAATCAGTCATGAGGGACTTGGGCACCCAGGTTGAGAGCAACCTGACCTTTGACCACCACATTGACTCCATTGTATGGAAGGCTTTCTACATGGCCCATCTCATAAATAAGGGTATTTCATCCAGGAACAAGGAGGTCATAACATCTCTGTACTTCTCCCTTATCAGATCCATTACTGAGTACAATGCCCCCTTCGGCATGTACCTAGCCAAGCACATACTTCAGCTGGAGAGACCACAGAGGTTCCTGCCCAGGAATATCCAGGGTCTCAAACATCTATCATATACAGATAGGCTAAAAGCCCTGTCTCTCTAATCAGGCTCATACAGACTGCTCTGAGGTGACCTGTGTCTGGCATACAAGGCTATCTCAGACCTGGCCTTGATGGCATTGCTGCATATCTATAAGTCAAACTCCACTCACACAACCTGCACACAAGGCCTCAACCTGGTCTGCGACATTAATAGAACTTTTTGGTGGGATAGATTTGTGTCCCAAAGACTCCCCCATCTGTGTAATGGACTCCCTCTTCATGTCAAGCAGAGTACCTCTCTAGCCATCTTTAAGAGAAACCTGGTTGACTGGATGGAAAACAGAAAATACACCCCTGGAATCCCACCTGTGTCCCTGATGGACAGGGGAAACAGGTGCTCACTTTGTGGGAACATGAGTGAAATTCTTGGTTAGGGTTATAAAGGTCTTCGGGTCAGTAGCCTAGTATACTCCTATGAACCTATGAATGTACAAGTCTGTTTCTGACTATCACTCAAATCCTTTCCCTATGAATGTACAAGTCTGTTTCTGACTATCACTCAAATCCTTTCCCTAATAACACCCCCCTTAGCATTCCTCTAACCAACCCTGCTTACCTTCCTCCATACTTACCTTCACTATACTGATTGTTTTTTCACTGCCCTGCTGCCTTCTTTCCTTGGGTCTCCACTGTGCTACCGTACCTATCTTCAGACAGGTCCACCTTGCCTCTACTACTCTCCTATCTGGTATCCTTCTCTCCTACCCCTTAGCATCGCTTTGGCTTCTCTCCCTGTGTAACATATCTGTGAATTCCCCTCTCTCCTCTTACCTAACCTTACAACCTGCCCAGCTTACCTTACATTTTGATCTCTTCTTCTAACCTCTACTTTGCTCAGGCTTGTGGCTGCATTTGCATACACCCACCCAACTCCTCCCCCTTTACCTCTGCATCCACTCTCAACCTATCTTAAGGGCCAACTCTCCCTGGGTGCCATCTTTAAACCCCCAGATCTCATTGTGGCTGCTGTGTATCCCTGGCTTATCCCACACTCCTGTAAGTGCGTATCTGTTTTTATTAATCAAGAAACTGTAGTACTACTGTCCGTACCTTAGAAATTGTATATCTATTCATCTACTGTTTCTTTTCTATCATAGCGTATAGATTTTTTTTTCATTTAATATGTATTTATTGTAATTGATCTTAAATTTTCTGTATTTGTAGCTTAGCTTAAGAATTAATCCTATAGAATGTGTTCTTGCCAATTAACTTTCCCGAATCAGTCTCCAGATAGACTAATTTTTGCTCATTAGTACTGCTGTTTCAGAACATGCTCAATTTGTATGTTTCCTTAGAAATTGGTGCCTTGCTATCCTGCATCACTTTACTGTCCTGGATATTTGTCGGTAGTATAACACTGTGGCTTATCGGGTAGATTATGGGTCCCATGCTATTTTAGGTTTTATATACCCTAAATTCGGCTTCTGCATTAACCATTACTGTATACTTTACTTATTCTCCCAACCGGGCTTATTAAGCACCAGTAACGCGGCTCTGCTGCTACAGGGAGATAAAGAGGCTCTGTTTGCTTTATCAGGTACTGTGCTTTATAACATTCAGTCCTGCATATGTATTTCCCTGATGCCGACCTCCACCTCGTAGAAGCTGTGTATGCAAACAACTGCATTGTACCCAAACAGGATTAGCAGCCGCATAAGAGGGTAATAAGCATAACAGTCCTCATTAGACCTGAATCCTGTATATGTTCCATGCCACCATGTTGTAGCTGAGCAAACAACTGTGCTATTCCCATTTACTCGTTCAAATACTTAGCCACAAAGCAGTGAATGAGGAGAATAGCCATCTGTTGACCTTCCTGCTTTTTGGGTATAACCACCCACAGTTATTACCTTCTCTAAGTTTATGCCTACAAACACAAACTACTGCTGTTCTCCTATTTCTAAAAAGAGCTCTATTTAATTAGTCTGTCCTTATCGGACAAACTGTTTCTTAATACAACTGAACTGGGTAATGGAACGGGTGCTAGCTAGTTGTAGGTCTGCACTTACGAATCTGAGCCCCTTTATTCCTTTCTGATTTGGTGACTTCAATTGTCTCTCTGCTGGGGTATATTTTTACTCTGCTTTAACTATTAATATCAAATTCTGTAGAAATGATCGTAGCAAGCAAATGTGAATGTGATTCCTACTAAACAGACTGTATGATACAAATGTTGCTATTTGCGAACGTTAGTTTTTCTGAAGTGCCTTCCAATCACTTAATTGTGAATGACCCTACAAATAATTGATCTGCTGCTGTGCTCAACTCATACAGAATTGTACTTCTAGGTCCTTTCTCTATCGGACAAACCCTTTGATAGCCTAACTAAACAGGGTAAGGTGACGAAGACACGAGGTAGTTGTTTGATTGCACACAGTGTTCGAGGCCCTTACTACTCTATTAATGGCAAGCTAAATGTCTCCCTGCCATTTGTACATCTTATTTTGCATTGCGCTAAGTAGTGACAAGTAAGTCATATAAACAGACCTTAGCCAACAAACAGGAAGGCGTCCCTGCTTAACTGTTTGCCTATACTTAAAAGTTTATTGTTTGAAGATGTTAATTTTATATTTTTAAACTGATGGAAATGGTTACATGTCATATTACTCACTAGAATTTATTGAAATTACCTTAGTCAGTGAGTTCCTGCTAAACAGTCTATCTTTACATAAAGGTTTAGTGTTGTAAATGTTAATTTGTATTTTTAATTTGATGGAAATGGATACTTATCATATTACTTACTAGTAATTAATGTTTTATGATAATGGACCCTACCAGCAAATGTGAATTTAATGCACATTGGGTAGTATCTTATCTTTGAGTAATTATATACAGCCTGTACTTCACAGCAGGATAGTGGAAACTGACACTGATACATTGCTTGTTGTGCCTAATTTCTGAAGGGTCCTGTATTTGAAGCATTTTGAGCTAACTTGTGCAATGTTGTTCTGCTGCTTAACCTCTTAATTGTATGTTACTCACACCTGCTGCTTAACCATCACACCTCTTATTTTGTGTTCCTTTTTATAATCACAAAACTCTCTCTTCTTGCATTTTCTCCAGCACTCCAGCCTCCTCTACCTATTTCTGTTTTGCTCACCGGCCCTGCCTTCCTGGACATTCCAAGACCAGTCAAAAGACACCAATCTTACCTTGTTTTGCCACATTTCCTTACAGAAAAAGGTCACAACTTCTCTCAGAAGAGACCTCAAAGGAATTAAAGAAAGTACGTTATATGAAGATACACCTTAATTTTAGAAGTGATACTGCTGTACTTCTTTACTAGTTGCTAGTGTAGGATCCTGACCAGAATAGCCAGCATTCTTACTGAAAACTCCCTCCATACCTGCCTTATCACTGCTGCCCATTTCCCTATTTTTGAGCCTGTTTTTCTGCCCTACACCCTTCTACCTCCCTTAATCGCTACACTATCTACTGTTACAAGATTGACCACTAGATGGCAGTCTTCAACCACCGTTAATCTCCTTTCCCTCTCTCCTTCTCACTCACTTTTAAATAATATCTATTCCTACTGTTATTCCTTAACTGCTTGTTAACAATTCTACCTACCTCTATCACTCAAATCCTTTCCCTAATAACACCCCCCTAAGCATCCCTCTAAACACCCTGCTTACCTTCTTCCATACTTACCTTCTCTATACTGATTGTTTTTTCACTGCCTTGCTGCCTTCTTTCCTTGGGTCTACCCACTCCATTCGTCCTGCGGGCTCACTCCGCTCCCCTACCCTACCCCCAAATTCCACCCACCCCCCACTACCTCTAGATTTATACCCACATAGCCACTCCTACTTCCTCTCCAACTACTAAACCCCATCCCTTCCTCTTCCTATCCCCTCTCCCAACCCACCATCCTTTCACCACATATCTCCCCTCCTCCTTACTCAGCACCATATATTGCTTAACAAAGCCTCAACATGCTTGTAAAATATTCATCATTCTCAATTCAACTATTACTTCTTCTAAACCTAACCTACATCTACTACCTTACCCAGCCTAACCTCATAACTCACATCCCACTCTTACACACAACCTGCTCACTCCATACATCACACTCTTACTCATGTATCTCAATATCTCCTGCACTATATCCCATCAACCACAATCTATGTTTTAATTACAAACTAATCTCTCCTTATAAAACCTCAACACCCACTCTACCCTCTATATCCCTCACAAATCTTTCATCTCACATCACTCAAACAAAACAATCCAAACACCTCTACTACATAATCCAACTTCTAACATCCATACTCTTATCTGGAGATATACACCATAACCCAGGCCCAAACACCTCCTCCTCAACATCTAAATCCATCCTACTAGCATCTCTTAATGCACAAAGCTTAGCTAACAAAATTCCAAACCTACATACCTGGCTACTCTACAACAAACCAGACATCTTAGCCATATCTGAAACCTGGTTAAAACCTCATATAAAAGATGCAGAAATAGTACCACCTAATTACTCCATCATCAGAACTGACAGAGCCCAAAGAAAGGGTGGTGGAGTAGCTCTACTCTACTCATCCTCCCTATGCATTACTCCCTATAATAAAGCTATCCCCCAGTTCGCCAACACAGAATTAATACTAGCTCAATTACAGTTAAATAAACACAAACATATATGCATAACCTCCCTTTACATTCCTCCTGGAGACAATATCTCGATACTTGAAGATATCCTCTCCTGGCTTTCTACCAATATCTCTAATGAAACTATTATCATGGGAGACACCAACATTAATCAGTCCTCCATTCAGTCCCCTGCACACTCCCTAAACATCAACCTGTATAACTACTCTCAACTCATCAACTCCACGACTAGGCCCTCTAAAGACTTCACTAGTGGCAGCATCCTAGACTGGATCCTAGTCTCTCAACCCCACTACTATCCTGATAGTGGAACACTTCCTGACTCCCTCAGCGACCAGCTTCCCATCTTCAATAGGCGTCTTCCTTCTCCCTTACTAGTTACTCATAATTATATCAGTACCCGATGCCTAAGAAACTTCAAACCAAAAGCCTTGTCTGACTCCCTAAAATCATTTAACTGGTACCACCTAAAAACTCTACCCCTGGAAAATGCAATCACACACTTTAATGCTACTTTCCTAAATCTTCTAGATACTCTTGCTCCCTTAAAAACCAAAAGAATAAAAAACAAAACCACCCCCTGGCTAACAAAAAACACACTAACTACCATGTGACTTAGAGATAAAGCCTGGGCACATTACCAAAGGAACAAATCTACCTCTACCCTCAATGAGTACAAAACTCTTCGTAACTCAGTTAAAAAGCTTATCACCGCAGACCGTCAAAACTACTTCTCCCTACTTAAAAGCAACCATAAAACCAACCCACAAAAGTTCTGGAAAGGTATAACTACCCTCTTAAAAACTGATACAACTGAAAACCCAATCCCTTGCCCAAATGTACAAGACATTGATCTTGCCACCCAATTCAACTCTTTTTTCATAAACTCTATTTCCAAACTAACCTCTTCCTTCCCTAACAACAATCCACCTCCTACTTCAACTTCTCCTCTCCCACTAACCCCTCTATCTTCATCCTCTCATTCCCCATCCTCTCAACCCCCTCCATTCTCCATTAAACCTATCCCTACTTCTACCATAATAAAACTCCTGCATAAGCTAAACCATGCACCAATGCCCCTGATAATATTCCCTCATACTTCCTCAGCATAGCTGCCGAAGCCATTGCCCTCCCAATCAGTATCCTAATAAACCACTCTATCCAAGAAGGTCTTGTTCCACAACTCTGGAAAAAGGCTTTCATCATTCCCCTGCACAAAGGAGGCAACAATACTAATATTACCAACTTCCAGCCCATCGTCACCCTCTCTCCCATTTCAAAAATCCTAGAGAAATGTATCCATCTTCAACCCCTTCCCTATCTCTTAGACAACAACCTATTAACTCCTACCCAACACGGATTCAGACCCAGTCATAGCACTATGACTGCCCTCCTATCTTTCCTTGAAACTGTGAATAAAGCTAGAGATTCTGGCTTCACTGTATCTACCATCCTACTTGATCTCTCTAAGGCCTTTGACACTATCTCTCATAACCTACTCCTTACTAAACTATCTAACCTAAATCTATCACCTTCATCTCTCAGTTGATTCACCAGCTATCTCTCCAACAGGCAACAAGCTGTCAAGTGGATAAAAGCCACCTCCTCCTTCCTCAACACCCCCACAGGTGTCCCACAGGGTTCTATATTGGGCCCCCTCCTCTTCAATATATTCATCAATGATTTTTTCCGCTCAATTCCTTATGCTAACATTATTCAATATGCAGATGATTCTACAATCATCCGTGCTGCCTCATCCATCCCGACTCTCTTAAAGCTGACTCAGGATGCCTTCTCTTCCACAGAACAGTGGATGAAAGACAACCACTTATCACTCAATGCAGCTAAAACAAAACGTATGATATTTATCCCCTCTAAAACCAATTCCTTTGATAGAAAACTATTCTCCATCACCAGCCAAAATAATACACCTCTTGAACTGGTATCTGAAACCAAACTACTAGGAGTCCAAATTGATGACAAGCTTAAATTCAATTCCCATATACTACTAAACATAAAAAAAAAACACCAAAAACTTGGCATGCTCTACCGACACAATCGATACCTCACTTCAGCTACTAAGCTCACTCTCTCTACTACATTTCTCTTACCATCCCTTCTTTATGGTGCCCCTCTTTTAACAAACCTACAATCATCTCTCAAAACAAAACTGTCCTCTTGTTATTATAAAATAGCCAGATTCGCCACTAGCAACAAATCATCAACCCATCACTGTGCACCTTTCCACAAACTAAATTGGCTAGCGCTTCCCAGATACCTCTCCTATACTCAGCTCACCTATGCACACAAACTCATTTTCCAGCCATCCCTCTGTCCCTCCCTCTCCACTACCTTTAAAATGCACCACACACAAAGACTACTCAGATCTACCAATCAAAACCTAATAGAAATTTACAGACCCTTTCACCCCCCCAGGA